>NW_027498222.1:0-134873 GCF_021521415.1 Bidens hawaiensis | reverse complement strand
ATACCAATTATAGGAATCGAGTTGTAATGAGTCGTTCGAGCTATAAACCTATATTGTGCTAATTATATCTTTATAAGTTGAGTTTCATGACCCCTCTTTTTAAACTATTTTACGTACATTTGGGAAGAAAAAGCATGTTTAATTATATCTTTATATTTGGAAACTCATTATGATGTGAATTATCTAAGTGCTAACACACAAAAATTCCTCACAAACACAGTGATTAACTTCAAGCCAGTGGATTGTAAATAGTAATATTGGTTTGACAAACCTAAATGAAGCCAGCACGGATACCAAGACATTACGCCATTTGCACATGACCGTATTGTAAGTGCACGGATTTGGTGTCCGCAGCTGTTCGAATAGGATAAGGGTAGTTTAGTCTTTACACATAATGTATAAAGGCTCATTCGTCAAGCATGTTTAGGGAATGAGGCCTCATTCGTTAAAGACTAGACTCATCTGTTAAGTTAGAAGCCCATTCGTTACTACAGTGTAACGAATGGTGACTTTTTCGTTAAGGTATACCCATTCGCTAAGGGTGTTTAGCGAATGGGGCTATGGAAAGACCTCATTCGTTGGGAATGTTAACGAATGAGAGGTCTCATTCGTTACTACAGTACTAGCGAACGAGGAATGCCTATAAATAGGCCTTCCATAGTGAAACTGCATAAGAGATCTGTGCCATATTTATCCCCTTTAACGTTATGCTGCCGGATTCTCTCTAGACCTCAATTAACGTATCCTTCATAATGTATTGATCATTAATAAAGTATTCGTTTAACGTATCAACACGAGTTAACGTATCGATTTGTGACTAGATTCCTGGCTCTTAAACGTTTTTACACATATACATATACAAACACACTATGTAGCGTTAGGCATAGATACTCGGGGCATGTTGTAGGTGGAACAGGGGCCACAATGGATGACGTGGTCAGTGGAGGCCACGTGGTGTAAACTCATTGTCAAAGGTTGCACTAGTGGCTTAGTATAATTACATTACAAGCATGCATACATACATACATACATACTATGATCGTTATGGTTACGCATAACTGATTTTGATGAAACTTGTGAAACTCACCAACTATTCGTAGTTGGCCGATTTTAACATGCTTTTCAGGTATACTAAAACTGAAATAGGATACTTGTATGCTATGTGATCGATGTGATGTAGAGAGATGCAATTGTACTAGTAGAGAATAAAGTAGCGTAACAAATTGGTTATTATTATGTATCACCTAGTTTGGAACTGGAGTTATAACAATGTAATATGATGTAAATTAGTTTGTTAATGTTGTTTTATAAATAATGTGGTTGATACCAAAGGTGCTTGTTACATTCCCGTTTTACGCTTATGCAATTGCTAGTTGGGGTGTGACACATAATATCAATTTGATCTATTTCAACGAAATAGAAGATTTTGTTGAAGGATTCAAACCAACAAGGAGAAATAAGCGCTAGGTCAGTTTGATCCGTTCCCATAGTATGTTTCAAGAAAAAAAACAAGCACTATAAGAATCAAATTTTGTGGAAGAATATGAGGAACCGACACTCTTGATAAAATTATGGGAGATAATGAAGATCAAGAAGAAGATGATGACCTTATTCACATGAAGATGTTGAAGGCATGGATTTACAAATTAAGGGGGGATGTTGGCCTATAATTTGGGTAATCCATGTGTGTCAAAGTTTTGGGATTGTAGTGTAATTAGGTCAAACTATGTTTATGTTGTATTTAGAATATCTATGAAATTATATGGTCTAGAAGTGTCAACATGGAAAGTATATAACTTCCATGGCAGATTTCATATTAGGGTTAAGTATGAAATGACGTATCCTTTTACGATCGTGACTCTTGGTGGTGTATAAATAGGGTTGATGTTCAAGAGTCAAAATATTAAAAATTGTTTTAAAGGCTGTATCATTAGATTATCAATAAAGTTCTTATTGATTCAAATTTGTTTCATCTTTGTTCTTAATCGATCAATTGTGAAAGATCATAATCCGGGCAACAAATCAATCTGAAGCAGATTTTTCAATTTTCCTAGTCTTTCTAGTAGTTGACCACTCAGGAACCAGATAAGTAAAATGTAAAACTTGGTGCAACACCAACTTGAAGGACCCGAATGGTTAATACGAAAAGTATAAGGGTGGTACGAAAGATCTCAAGGGGCGGTCTGGTGGAGATCAAAAGTTCATCGACCAAGTTGAAATAACTTGGTGTCATAGTTATCTTTTAATTAGTATTAAAAAGATTAGAAGTATAGTATGATTATGTTTCCTAGTTTGAGTAGGATTCTATATAAACCCATCAATAGGTTTATTTTTAGAGTGGTAGAAAGTATTTTGTACTTGTTTCTTGTTAATGAAAAGGGTCGTATAAACGTTTTATGCAATATCGTCTTTGGTGTTCTTGATTCATTTGTCTAAAGTTTAACAAGTGGTATTAGAGCCTAACGATCCAAGCTTGTGTTTCCGATCAGCGGCAAGTCTTGATTGAAGTCGTCAAAGACATAAGAGGCCAAGAAGCCGATCGCGGTTAAAGTTCCGATCCAACGTGTTAAAGTTTCCGACTGTCTTTGTTGTTAGATTGAGGCGTATGAGGCATAGCTCAAAGAAAAGTTGTCTTTTTTTGTGTGGACCCCGTCGAAGCAAACAAAAGGGTGTTACGTTGAATTATCTACGGTTTGCAGTTATTAAGTTTGCAATTCCACTTTGTTAGTCACCTATCTTCTGGGAATTGGTGAACAGAAAGTCAACCACAATTCACAAAGTTTTTTTTTTATTATATCGATCAATAACAGTCTCCATATTAGAGTACTACCATTATCTCATCGATCGGTGGTTTTTTTTATTTGAGGTTTCTGTATGATCAAAGAAACCAGAGAAACCAGAAGTGCTAATCAATTTCGAAACCGAAACAACATGGCAGAATTTCAGGTAGTTGGAGGAATCAAGAAATTGAACCAGAGCAACTACAAACAATGGTCGACATGCATAAAATCGTATCTTCAAGGTCAAGATCTTTGGCAGGTAACGAACGGTACCGAGACGAGACAACCCATGAATGATATTAACGGTAGTATCGGGAAGTGGCAGGTGAAAGCGGGTCGGGCGATGTTTATCATCAAAACAACGGTTGATGATGATGTTCTTGATCATATTCAAGAACTCGACTACCCAAAGCAAGCGTGGGATACGCTGGAGACCTTATACGAAGAAGAACGATGCTCGATTGCAACTAGTCGAAGGTGAGTTGATGACGGTTTCCCAAGGAGATCTTCCAATCGCACAATATTTTTGCAAAGTTAAGAATGTATGTCGCGATATTGGAGAACTCGATCCACAGTCTCGGGTTAGCGATGCTCGTATGAAGCGGATACTCATCCACGGCTTAAGGCCGGAGTATCGTAGCTTTGTTACCGCTATTCAAGGGTGGGCGACCCAACCAAGTATAACCGAGTTTGAAAATATTCTTGTTGGTCAAGAAGCCTTAGCAAAACAGTTAGCTAGTGTGTCGGTTTAAACCGAGAGCGAAGCCTTGTATGTCGGAAGGAAGGAGAAACATTGGTTCAACAAAAATAAGAACCGTTATGGTGAGAAAGGCAAAAGTAAGTACTGGGAGAACGAGAAACGTGAACGACCGAAGAAGAAAGAATGGAACAGAAAGAGTCGAATTGAAAACTCTAAAGAAGATTCATCGGACGAAGAGAACCGAGACAAGGAATCAAGGTTCCAACCAAAGCAATTTCCTTTTAGGGTGCCATATCTGTGGACAAAAAGGGCACATGGCAAAATACTGTCGAGAACCTAAGGAGGAAAGTAATGCAGCTGTTGTTAAAGAAGAAGAGCCGTGGGATGTGGAGGCTAATATGGTCGAGGTTCAGAAAAATTAAGCAGCTGCCACCGAATTCAAACCAAACTTGATAGATGAATGGTTTGAAGTAGGCTCCTGTTGGTGGACAAGTCAGGAAGTAGTGATAGAGTCGAATCCGTTGAAGGTAACCTTGGAATCATCTATTGTTATTTTGAATTTAGATGATGAGGAAATTATGGTTGAAAAAGAAAGCACGGTTGATCAAGACGTAACCATGGCAGTAACCGAACAAGGCAAGAAAGAAACTGTGTTGGATGAAGTGCACGAGGAGATAGTTCCGTCTCATGTTACGGGTTGTCATGGTGGAATAGAAAACGTTGAAGATCAACAAACCAACAAAGTTGAAGTTGGACTTTGCATGAGGTTCATGCATAGTTCGGGTGATCTGAATAAACAATCGAATGAAGGAGTTAGGTTCGAGAGGGAGCATGCATCAAGTGAAGATGGTAGAATTGCTTTGAGTACCATGATAGTTAGTCATGAAGTTGAGAAAACAAAAGTTGTTTCCTGTCTGAAACTGGGTGATGTAGTTTTAAACAATGGTAATCTTGAAACTAGCTCAGTTGTCAACAGGAAAAAGTACCCTGATGGTAGAGTGAAAAAGTCGAATCCAAGAATCAAGCTCAAAGAGGTGCGAGCGTTACAAGGTGTGAAGGATCTTGGAGGAACAATGGAGTTGGTATTAAGAGGGAGTGTAAAGCTTGGTGCTGAAGGACCCGAATGGTTAATATGAAAAGTATAAGGGTGGTACGGAAGATCTCAAGGGGCGGTCTGGTGGAGATCAAAAGTTTATGGACCAAGTTGAAATAACTTGGTGTCATAGTTATCTTTTAATTAGTATTAAAAAAATTAGAAGTATAGTATGATTGTGTTTCCTAGTTTGAGTAGGATTATAATTGTGGGTGTTATATAAACCCATCAATAGGTTTATTTTTAGAGTGGTAGAAAGTATTTTGTACTTGTTTCTTATTAATGAAAAAAGTCGCATAAACGTTTTATCCAATATCGTCTTTGGTGTTCTTGATTCATTTGTCTAAAGTTTAACATACAAGGCATGCGTATTATGTTAGTTCGTGCTATCCTCATTAAACGAACTATCTAAAGTATATGCATACAATTACTGTTGGGTTAATGAGGCGTTTATGGGTCACGCAGGTCACAGGTTAGCTGGTAAATGGGTCATCCAACAATTAATGGTTCATGGGTAAGAAGTTGTTGTCAAAGATTAACCAAGTTATGTGGTGGTGGACTTGGATTGATGCTAAAGAAAGGAAACATTTTTATTTCCAACTTTTTTATCCCTTGTAATCATAATTGAAGTTGGAATAACATCAAAAAATACTTTCCATAGTGTGTTTAGTGAGCGTATAACCAGGGCCTGAACCAACAATTACATTGTACCCCTGAAAAGCTTATTAACACAAGTTGGTTACTACTAAGATTTGCTTCGGCGTAAAAGAGAATTTCCATATTTAAGATGTCAAGGTAAGCTCACAACTCAAATATAGTCAAGCGGTTAAAAATAGATTATAAGGTAAATTAATAACTAAATATTGTTTAGGCAAGAAAGATGATGACCTTATATATTTCAACAACAGGTGGTCCATAACTAGCTATAACAAGTGAAATAAACATGTAAAAAAAAGTTACAAATACTAAACAACATAGGGCTGATTAAATCAAATCCAGATTCAAACATATAACAGGTGCAGAGGTGGTAGAACTGATATCAGCAACTAGCATTCAGCATTTGGTGAAGTGCATGCTACCCAGGTACTCTATTTAAAAGATACTTGAACATAATCTTGCTATCTTAATTTTTTTTTTTTTTTTGTGTGTGTATAATGATTTGCAACATAAAAGCCATCATACACAAACACCTAATTTTTATCAAGTTGAAGTTTCTTAATAACTCGAATTACGATTCTCTCATCCATACTGTTCTTCAACGTCAGATTACCGAGTTTAAGTTCTAGATCATCTGGTGGTGATTTAGGCCCTAAGAATTGAAGACCACCATGACCTTGCATAACGATGAGAGTCAATGATACTTATAGCCAAATGTTTTCCTTCAATATTGGTATAATCAATACCCGATTGAAGTTGGCAGTGAAGACCGATCATCTTAAGATGTGCCTGGTATTTGAACTTATCCCTAATGTGTACACCACATACGGGGCCTAGCTCTTTACAGGCTCCATCCATTTCAGCATTTGTTAATTTAATTCCACTGCCTCCCTTCCAATGAGCAATCTTTTCCCCCTTCACCTTAACTTTGTCTTCTTGCAAAAGTTGGGGATAGACTTGTTCAAAAACATTCATTACTTCTTTGATCTTCTCACATTTCGCGTTTTCCTTTTGTGATACAGTTGTCATTGTGACTGCTAACTTTCGAGCCTCACCTTCTTAATCATCGGCTTCTAACTGACACGAGTAGCAAAGTCTAATGATGAACTAATTAATTAGTTAGATTTAAGAACAAATTTACACAATAAATTACTCATAAATACTCTTAGAAACTATAATCAAGAAATAAGTAACATATTTGTAGACAAACCTAATTGCAATTCATGTTTTTCATTGGGTGCATGGTGTGGGATTTAAATCCAAAATATAATGATGAACTAACTAATTAAGTTAAGAACAGATTTACTCAATATAAACCTCATAAATTCCCTTTAAAGCCAAAATCAAGAGAGAAATCATTGATTGTACCAAAACCTAATCGTTATACATGTTTTTAAATGTATGAATAGCGAACAACTTCAATTCAGGCAACAATGTACATCATTTTTAATAATCGATTTCAATGCCCAAACACA
This sequence comes from Bidens hawaiensis, assembly GCF_021521415.1. Taxonomy (NCBI): domain Eukaryota; kingdom Viridiplantae; phylum Streptophyta; class Magnoliopsida; order Asterales; family Asteraceae; genus Bidens; species Bidens hawaiensis. The sequence continues at coordinate 128,168 of NW_027498222.1, read as the reverse complement.
AGCATACCAAAGAAATAAATTATTAGTCAAATCAGTACAAACGGAAAAAAAAGATTGAGCAATATATTTATGAATAGAGAAAATTATTGTTTGAGTCCCTGGGGTTTAAGGGCGGAGTCATATTGAGTCCCCGAAAAAAAATGAACTGATTGAATCCCTGTGATTCCAAACGTGACCCAAATGAGTCCCTCCATTAACTTTCCTCTGTTAGCACTGTTAAAATTAGGTGCAAACTAGTCTTTTCACTCCTTAAAAGATTATAAAGAAAAAAAAGAATAACCTCTCAGCTCGCAATAGCTCTTCATCTCCTCTCTCTCCTCCGATTATTCTCCTTCTTTCTCCACGACGGCTTCCTCCTCCGACCATCGTCCGATCCACCGTCACGCATCATTTCCATCTCTCTCTCTCTAGAAAGTAATTTCTCCCCCTCTATATTATATATATAGTTGTTGTTGTTATATAATGTAAGTGTGTACAGAGTAGTGAATATATTCGGTCCAGTCACAGGTAATTTGCTTCTTCTTCCCAACCTGTAAGAATCTGTGTGTGTTGTGGTTTTAGAGAGGAGAGAGAGAATGGGTGTGGGTAAAAGAAAAGTAGTAGTAGTGAAATGGTGAAAGAGAAAGAGGAGGGTAGGAGTGATGGGTGTAGGGGAACCAGGCGACTACCAAGTGTCTGCAATGACTTGAGGCTAGGAGGGATACACAGACTTGGATCTTGGGATCTTTGGTGATAACCTGCGCAAGAAAGGTTCTCTTTTTTATTTTTTTCTTTATAATCTTTTAAGGAGTGAAAAGACTAGTTTGCACCTAATTTTAACAGTGCTAACGGAGGAAAGTTAATGGAGGGACTCATTTGGGCCACGTTTGGAACCACAGGGATTCAATCAGTTCATTTTTTTAGTACTCAATATGACTCCACCCTCAAACCATAGGGACTCAAACAGTAATTTTCTCTTATGAATATTCATCAACAGTTCAATCCTATAAAGTTATGTATGCATCAAATTTACAGTAAAAAATAAAATCAAAGGAATGATCGATGAGAATACTTACGATAGCATTGGTGGATAGTTCGAGTGAGGACAATGGCGAATGGTTACATTGCTGTGTGGTTATTGTAGTGGCTTCGGATTTTCAAAAAGTAAGACTTCGTATTTATAACGGATTTAAATGCTTAAGGGTGTTAACAGATACATTTTAAAATTTTTTCAATTACCCTAGCGAATACATTTAAAAATTTGAATCGAATGCTTAAGGGATTTAACGCATGCATTTCAAAATTATTCTATTTTGTAACAGATACATTTCAAAATTTATTCTATTTTTGTAACATTTCAAAATAACTTTATTCACTATATATCATAAAATCAATATTATTGGATCATATTTTTTTTATATTTCGAAAAATTACATAAGTAGCTAACACATACATTTCAAAATTTATTCAATTAGCTACAGATATATTTAATTAATATGTTGTTTTCTTTAGTAGATATTAAGATATTTTACTCAATTTTTAGATTCAAGTTTTATGTTTTAAAAAAGTTTGTCACGAATTCTCAAACTTTTGATGGAATCTTTAGGGCCGGAATCTCATGAAATCTAACATAAACTGACCGGAATCTTGCCCGACGCAGAATGTCAGCAAGGTGTTTTCCTTGTGCCTCGCATAAAGGACTAGACATATGACCAAAGTGCTTTTGACAACATAGGTAGCACTTCAACACCCCCATACCACCAAAGACAACAAAATCCCGCCCGACCAAAACGTATGGGGCGCTTTCGAAGCGTTGGGAGCTCTCTCGTTAAGTGAAAAACAGGTGTGGACCATGGAACAAGTGTGCTTATTTATTTAATATTTATCTTAACCAGTCACAAGCACACGCTTTTCTTTTTCATATGAAAATATTACACACTTTATGGGGATGTTTTATATCTACTTGACAATGACGTGACCGGATGTTTTTCACTTTGCAGTGTGGATCCTCTGTGGGCTCCCTCAAGTATTTTTAAAGATTCCATAGTCATATTATATGTACATTCACATGAGTTATCAAACTATCATAATTTACTCAACAGCCCTCACTTAAGGTACATTTGGTAAGGAGATTTTTGGAACATCTAGCTTCAAGCTTTAAAAAAAAAATTCGTACTCAATAAAAAGCATTGTTTGGTTGAATGGGCTTGAAGCTTTTTGGTTAGAAAAAAAATGCTTGAAGCTAAAAGCTCCTACTAGTAGTGTTTAAAAAACGCTACAAGCTCTTTGTATTTAAAATTTTACAAGTTTGGTACTTGAACTTTCATCATCTTTTGTTAATTTATATAATAGTTACACATTTAACCTTATTCAAAACTAAGTACCCCCAACAACTTTTTAAGAGTCCATAACTTTTCACACGTTAATACTTTTAAAAAATTGCATCATAAAAATGAGCATTGTATTTTCTCTAATTTGAATATGGTATTGTTATACTTTTTTAACTTTAAAAAAATAACAAATTATAAGATTACTAGTTAGGATCGGCAACAAGTCGGTCAAGAGAGCTGTGTATAAGACAAGATTAGGGTCGGAACAAGTCGATGATAAAAGGGCTAATTTAGTTCGGTTCGTCTGGGTATGGTTTTGAGTCAAAAGGGGTCAGGTCAGAACATGTGACACCCGGTAATTTCCCAATCCCATAAACCAAGTAACCAACCTAATTATTAGGAGATTGTGGATGCGATGCGCGCCATGGTAGGATCAGCGCGGGCATATGTTATATGCGCCATGCGCGGATGCGATGCGCGCCATGTTAGGATCAGCGCAGGCATATGTTATATGCGCCATGCGCGGATGCGATGCGCGCCATGTTAGGATCAGCGCAGGCATATGTTATATGCGCCATGCGCGGATGCGATGCGCGCCATGTTAGGATCAGCGCAGGCATATGTTATATGCGCCATGCGCGGATGCGATGCGTGCCATGTTAGGATCAGCGCGGGCATATGTTATGTGCGCCACGCGCACAGATTTTGTGTTTTCATAACTTAATTTTATGTCGTTTGTCTAATGGGTTAGCCGCCCCGCTTGATGCTAAGGCGGGTGCATACCTCTTCAATAATCAAATTATTTATGCGCGCGCGGAAAAAGGGAACTAACCTCCCCGCATGGCGGGAACATTGAGAGCTAGTTTGTTTGAAGCTCCAAGATGGAATTGACTTCAACATAACTGATCACTATGTTGAAATACCAAGACCTCATGGAGAATCTACAAATGAAACTCAACGTCCCTGACTACGAGAAGGTTACGCACCTACCCGCATCAAATAAAAAGGAGTTATGTGCGACACCTGCGGGAAGAATCCTCGCGGGACACCTTAAAACTAAACCCTTTACGCATGAACGTCTGCACAGAAACCAACCACCTTCTCGCTTAAATTGAAAAGTTCACCCTGTTAATAAACTATGAGAACGCTGGTTCCAGCAGAGCCAGATGGACTCGCAGGATTCCTTATAAGGACGCCTGCGCAGTGATACGCGCAGGATTCGTTACAAGGACGCTTGTGCGAAGAACAACTGGAGCCGCTGGACCCACAACGTTCAAAGAAATGGCCTTCACGCAGAAGGCTATACGCGCAAGGCTACACGCACAAAACACTTAGTCTATTCTTCAGATGAAAGGGGATTACCCCCGCCCAGAAAGAACCAGTTGCGTGTTTCAGAGATTTTTACCTTTTGACTGCACACTGACAACAGTACCAGGAAAAGTATACTGTAACACGAAATGTCAGCTGTCAGCCGCACCTACTCTCACCAACCACAGTCCTGCATGTACTGTCAAATCCATCAGAATCTTTATAACCACTCCCTAGGACCATCACCCCCATCCCTAAAATAAATAATAATAAACCCCAACACCTTGTCATCATTACACCCAATATGATAAGATTTCAATCCCCTAAATCAAGGGATTGTGTTCCCTTGAATTTGCCTATAAATAAGTATCAATTCTTGAATAAAAATATCACACAAACACACTTCAAACTCCTCTCTTAAACCTGTAATTCTGCACTAACCATCTCCCGAGCATCCGTTTCCAGTTCCATCGCTAGGTAAGCCGAAACTTTAGTCTTGAGATTTACTTTTCTGACCAGCCCTTATATTCTTCGATTACTTGGTCTTAATACACATATTTCTTGTTATTTAAACATATTCTAGACTTCCAATTTCGAGGCTAACATCAGGAAACCCGAATCTCGTTTAATCTCTCTCTAAACCATCACTTAACAAGAATCACAGGTGAGTCTCACAGCCCCTATTTTCACTGTTTTTAAACTGTTTTCGGGGCGAGGGACACGTGTTTAAATTATGTTTTATCATGGTATATTTACAAGCAATTCAAACGATTATCTGTTCATGGTGTTTATCTTGGTTTTCAATGTGAGTGCGCAAGATTTAGAAAGTGATCACTTCGTCATGGAACTCTAAGGGTAGGGACTACTGTGTTTGATCAACCCGCTAGTAGGGGTCGCACCTCTTTGCATAGACGAGTGCCTAGTATGGTCATGGGGTAGTACTACTGGTTGTAAAGCCCGCTCGTAGGGGTCGCACCTCTTTGCATGGACGAGCGCCTAGTTTTCCGAGCACAACGTCCGCGCGTAACCCGCGAGACGGTATTGTTTTAGCTCGTAGTGGCAGCGCCACTTTGCATGGACGAGCCCGGTTTTCAGAAATGTCCACGCGTAACCCGCGGGACGGTTTTATCAAGCATATGTTTTAATGGTGTTATCAGAAATATGTTTCAATATGGTTTTATCAAGGATATGATGCAATACGATTTATCAAGTCACCAAAACTTGTGAACTCACTCAGTTTATACTGATTCAAATGTTTTTACGTGTCTTTCAGGTGATAATTAGTAGCGCAAGGAGTCACACATAGAGCACTTCACGCAGAACATCTATAAAAATGGTTTTTGGAAGATTTTAGTTCTATCCCTTCCACACGCGTGGTTGTTCCCGCCGTGTAAGGGGATATGGCGCGGAAATCTTCAACGTTTTTCATATGTGGATGTTTTATATGTAATTCTAAACAATGTAATGTATTTTGTACTAGACATTTCATGCGCAATGGAAAATTTATTTGAATGTTTGCAATGACCCGTGCTTGATTATCAATTCCCACTCGCGCGCACCCGGCTGTTTCCGCCGTTTAGGGCCGGGTGTGACAGATTGGTATCAGAACACTGGTTATAGCGAACTAGGAAAGAAGTTTTAACCTAGACTATAACCGTAGGGGAATCGCATGAAATATTTTTTTCAAAGAAAATACTTTCGAAAGAAAAATCACACACACTTAGGAACACGGGTCACACAATGTCTAGTGAACACTAGGGATAAGAACATTATGTGCTCAGGGTACATGCGCTAAGTTTGATATATTTTCGTTCTCTTTTAAGAAAAACGAGAATGCCTCCAACCAGAGCCAAGGGAATTACCATGACACCCGAGGAACTCGCAGAAATAATCGCACAAGCGATCGCAACGCATGAGGCCAGCAAGGCCGAATCAAGTCAGGGTCGTCAAGAGACCGAAACCCCAGAACCCGAATCAGGAGCTTTGGACAAAGGATGCTCCTATAAGACATTTATGGCCTGTAAGCCTTGGCCATTCAAGGGCACCGAAGGGGCCATTGGGCTCTACAACTGGATCGACAAAATGGAGACGGTTCTCTCCATTAGCGGGTGTAGTGAAAATCAAAAGGTCCTTTACGCGACCTGCATGTTTCAAGAAGCGGCCTCGTCTTGGTGGAAGCTTCAAGTGAAAACATTGGGACGAGAAGTTGCTCTCCACAAGACCTGGGAGGAGCTGAAGGAAATGATGATGAAAAAGTTCTGCTCTCGCGCCGAAATTCAGAGTCTACAGCAGGAATTTTGGAACCACACCATGATAGGAACTGATATCGACGCCTACAACAACCGATTCAACGAACTTTGCCAGATGGTGCCGGATATGGCGAACACGGAGGAGAAAAAGATAGAGAGGTATATCTTTGGGTTACCCCATGTTATCAGAGTTCCGCTCAATGCCGCAGCGCCTCCAACCTTTGATGAGGCAGTGGCGCGGGCCATTACTCTTACAAGAGATACGGTCCGTGCGGGCATGTTGACCTCGCGCGGGAACGAGCAGCGAACCTCTGACCCCAAGAGAAAATGGAACTCTCACCACCGAGGGTCCGACTCCAAGCAACCACCATTCAAGAAACAGGAGAGCGTAAGGGCTTACGCGATACAAGCCCTGGAGCCATCACGAAAAGGGTACAATGGGCCTCGCCCATGGTGCAGCAGATGCAAGTATCACCACGAGGGTGAATGCGCAAGCATCGTATGCGCCAAATGTAGCAGACCAGGGCACAAGGTGATAAACTGCCATAAGGAAGCTGGAGCAAACGACAACTGCTACGCATGTGGGAAGCCAGGACATTTCAGTCGGGATTGCCCGCAAAAGAGAAACCAAGCTCGCGGGAGAGCCTTTGTGATCAGCGCGAGCGAAGCAAAAGAAGAACCGAATGTGGTAACCGGTACGTTTCTACTTAACGACCATTTTGCATCTGTCTTATTTGATACTGGCGCTGACCTAAGTTTCATATCCACTGAGTTTAAAAACTCCCTACGCCAAGCAACCAGTAGGCTAGACACGCCTTATACTATAGAACTAGCCAATGGTAGGCAGATACGCGCGAACGAGAGGACCGAGCAATGTGTATTGGTCATGGGAGGTCACGGATTCAATATTAACTTATTGCCGATAGACTTGGGAAGTTTTGACATTGTGGTAGGCATGGATTGGTTAGTCGAGAACCACGCGAAAATTATTTGCCATGAGAAGCAGGTTCGGATCCCACTGTTGAGCGGGGAAACCTTAGTAATTCAAGAGGAAAGAAGTGGAGTTGCGATAAAACTCATTTCGTGTCTAAAGGCGCGCAAGTGCCTGAGGAAAGGATGCTACGCCTTCCTGGCGCACGTAGTAGAGAAGAAAGGAGATGAGCGAAAGATTGAAGACTTACCAGTGGTGCGCGAATTCCCGGAAGTTTTCCCTGAAGATTTGCCCGGATTACCGCCACCGCGACAAGTCGAGTTTCGAATTGACTTGGTTCCAGGAGCTGCACCAGTAGCTCGAGCACCCTATCGACTAGCTCCATCCGAGATGCAAGAGCTATCCAATCAGTTGCAGGAACTATTGGATAAGGGCTTCATACGCCCAAGCTTTTCACCCTGGGGAGCTCCAGTACTATTTGTAAAGAAGAAGGATGGTTCATTTAGAATGTGTATTGACTACAGGGAACTGAACAAGCTGACAGTCAAGAATCGGTACCCCTTACCGAGGATTGACGACTTATTTGATCAGTTGCAGGGATCCAGTTATTACTCGAAGATAGATTTACGGTCAGGTTACCACCAAGTTAGGGTCCATGAGGAAGACGTGCCGAAGACAGCCTTCCGAACTAGATACGGCCATTATGAGTTCTTAGTAATGCCTTTCGGGCTAACTAATGCGCCTGCTGTATTCATGGATCTGATGAACCGTGTGTGCAAACCATACTTGGATAAGTTTGTGATTGTATTTATAGATGATATTCTGGTTTACTCCCGAACCAGAGCTGAGCATGAACAACATCTGAGATTAATTTTGGGGTTGCTGAAGGAAGAAAAATTGTATGCAAAGTTTTCTAAATGTGAGTTTTGGCTTAGAGAGGTTCACTTTCTCGGTCACGTTGTAAACGAGAAAGGAATACACGTCGATCCTTCCAAGGTCAAAGCCATCGAGAATTGGGAAACGCCAAAAACACCAACTGAGGTGAGGCAATTCATAGGACTAGCCTGCTACTATCGACGTTTCATTGAGAACTTCTCCAAGATAGCTTTACCTCTGACTGCGCTAACTCAGAAAGATAAGAAGTTTGATTGGGGCGAAAACCAAGAAGCAGCGTTTCAAATGTTAAAGCAAAAGTTATGTAGTGCACCAATTTTGTCGCTACCCGAGGGGACGGACGACATCGTCGTCTACTGCGACGCTTCACATCAAGGGCTCGGATGTGTCCTTATGTAGAGAAACAAAGTCATAGCGTATGCCTCTCGTCAACTCAAGGCCAATGAAAGGAATTATACAACGCATGATCTGGAACTTGGAGCAGTTGTTTTCGCGCTAAAGATTTGGCGCCATTATCTTTATGGTACAAAGTGTTTGATTTTTACGGATCACAAGAGCCTTCAACATATATTTGATCAAAAGGATTTAAACATGAGGCAACGAAGATGGGTTGAATTACTGAATGATTATGATTGTGAAATAAAGTATCATCCTGGAAAGGCGAATGTGGTAGCAGACGCTTTAAGTAGGAAAGAGCGAGCAAAGACGCTACGAGTTAAGGCTCTAAGATTGACCATTCGCGCAGACCTCACTACCCGCATCCGAGAAGCTCAACAAGAAGCCTTGAAATCAGAGTTTGTCAAGAACGAATCCCTTGGGGGTATGATTAAGAATTTGGAGCTCAAAGAGAACGATACTCGATATTTTGCTAACCGCATATGGGTCCCTCTCAAAGGAGGATTGCGCGAGCAAGTGTTAAACGAAGCTCACAAAACGCGGTATTCCGTACATCCTGGCGCAGACAAGATGTACCAAGATGTTAAAGCGCTGTATTGGTGGCCCAATCTTAAGGGCGACATCGCGACGTATGTCAATAAGTGCCTGACGTGTTCGAAGGTGAAGGCTGAATACCAGAAACCGTCGGGGTTGCTTCAACAGCCAGAAATTCCCATGTGGAAGTGGGAACAAATCTCCATGGACTTCATTACCAAACTGCCAAGGACACCTGGGGGTTACAACACGATTTGGGTTATTGTAGACCGGCTAACAAAGTCAGCACACTTCCTGCCGATCAAGGAAACCGATAAGATGGAAAAGTTAGCCCGATTGTATATTCGAGAAGTAGTTTCAAAACACGGAGTTCCGGTATCCATCATTTCTGATAGAGATAGTCGTTTCACCTCAAGATTTTGGAGATCGTTACAAGGGGCTTTAGGTACTCGTCTTGACATGAGTACGGCTTATCATCCCCAAACGGATGGACAAAGCGAGCGAACCATTCAAACATTAGAAGATATGTTGCGCGCGTGCGCAATCGATTTCGGGGGTAGCTGGGATACTCATCTCCCATTGGTTGAATTTTCATACAATAACAGTTATCACACAAGCCTCAAGGCTGCGCCATTTGAAGCCTTGTATGGGCGCAAGTGTAGGTCCCCACTGTGTTGGACTGAAATGGGTGACAAGCAAATGACTGGTCCAGAATTGATCCAAGAAACGACGGACAAAATTTTCCAGATACGGGATCGCCTTAAGGCAGCGCGCGACAGACAGAAAAGCTATGCAGATATGAGAAGAAAACCGTTGGAATTTCAAGTAGGGGATAGAGTACTTTTGAAAGTCTCTCCATGGAAGGGAGTCCCCCGTTTCGGCAAGCGAGGAAAGTTAAATCCGCGATACATCGGACCATTTGAGATCCTGGAAAGGATCGGTCCAGTTGCTTATAAACTCCATTTACCCGCCGAACTTAGTGGAGTTCACGACACGTTTCATGTATCCAACCTCAAGAAGTGCTTATCTGATGAAACGTTAATTTTACCATTGGACGAGGTTCATATAGACAAACAACTACACTTCGTGGAAGAGCCTATAGCAGTAACCGATTGGAAAGAACAAAAGTTGCGAAGAAGCCGAATCAAGTTAGTAAAGGTTCAATAGAACTCAAAGCGTGGACCTGAATTCACATGGGAAAGAGAAAACCAAATGCGCAAAAAGTACCCATACCTCTTCCAAAGAATAGCTCCTACCAGCGACACCTCCTAAATTTCGGGACGAAATTCTCCTAACGGGGGGAGAATGTGACACCCGGTAATTTCCCAATCCCATAAACCAATTAACCAACCTAATTATTAGGAGATTGTGGATGCGATGCGCGCCATGGTAGGATCAGCGCGGGCATATGTTATATGCGCCATGCGCGGATGCGATGCGCGCCATGTTAGGATCAGCGCAGGCATATGTTATATGCGCCATGCGCGGATGCGATGCGCGCCATGTTAGGATCAGCGCAGGCATATGTTATATGCGCCATGCGCGGATGCGATGCGTGCCATGTTAGGATCAGCGCGGGCATATGTTATGTGCGCCACGCGCACAGATTTTGTGTTTTCATAACTTAATTTTATGTCGTTTGTCTAATGGGTTAGCCGCCCCGCTTGATGCTAAGGCGGGTGCATACCTCTTCAATAATCAAATTATTTATGCGCGCGCGGAAAAAGGGAACTAACCTCCCCGCATGGCGGGAACATTGAGAGCTAGTTTGTTTGAAGCTCCAAGATGGAATTGACTTCAACATAACTGATCACTATGTTGAAATACCAAGACCTCATGGAGAATCTACAAATGAAACTCAACGTCCCTGACTACGAGAAGGTTACGCACCTACCCGCATCAAATAAAAAGGAGTTATGTGCGACACCTGCGGGAAGAATCCTCGCGGGACACCTTAAAACTAAACCCTTTACGCTATGAACGTCTGCACAGAAACCAACCACCTTCTCGCTTAAATCCAAAAGTTCACCCTGTTAATAAACTCTGAGAACGCTGGTTCCAGCAGAGCCAGATGGACTCGCAGGATTCCATATAAGGACGCCTGTGCAGTGATACGCGCAGTATTCGTTACAAGGACGCTTGCTCGAAGACCAACTGGAGCCGCCGGACCCACAACGTTCAAAGAAATGGCCTTCACGCAGAAGGCTATACGCACAAGGCTACACGCACAAAACACTTAGTCTATTCTTCAGATGAAAGGGGATTACCCCCGCCCAGAAAGAACCAGTTGCGTGTTTCAGAGATTTTTACCTTTTGACTGCACACTGACAACAGTACCAGGAAAAGTATACTGTAACACGAAATGTCAGCTGTCAGCCGCACCTACTCTCACCAACCACAGTCCTGCATGTACTGTCAAATCCATCAGAATCTTTATAACCACTCCCTAGGACCATCACCCCCATCCCTAAAATAAATAATAATAAACCCCAACACCATGTCATCATTACACCCAATATGATAAGATTTCAATCCCCTAAATCAAGGGATTGTGTTCCCTTGAATTTGCCTATAAATAAGTATCAATTCTTGAATAAAAATATCACACAAACACACTTCAAACTCCTCTCTTAAACCTGTAATTCTGCACTAACCATCTCCCGAGCATCCGTTTCCAGGTCCATCGCTAGGTAAGCCGAAACTTTAGTCTTGAGATTTACTTTTCTGACCAGCCCTTATTTTCTTCGATTACTTGGTCTTAATACACATATTTCTTGTTATTTAAACATATTCTAGACTTCCAATTTCGAGGCTAACATCAGGAAACCCGAATCTCGTTTAATCTCTCTCTAAACCATCACTTAACAAGAATTACAGGTGAGTCTCACAGCCCCTATTTTCACTGTTTTTAAACTGTTTTCAGGGCGAGGGACACGTGTTTAAATTATGTTTTATCATGGTATATTTACAAGCAATGCAAACGATTATCTGTTCATGGTGTTTATCTTGGTTTTCAATGTGAGTGCGCAAGATTTAGAAAGTGATCACTTCGTCATGGAACTCTAAGGGTAGGGACTACTGTGTTTGATCAACCCGCTCGTAGGGGTCGCACCTCTTTGCATAGACGAGTGCCTAGTATGGTCATGGGGTAGTAATACTGGTTGTAAAGCCCGCTCGTAGGGGTCGCACCTCTTTGCATGGACGAGCGCCTAGTTTTCCGAGCACAACGTCCGCGCGTAACCCGCGGGACGGTATTGTTTTAGCTCGTAGTGGCAGCGCCACTTTGCATGGACGAGCCCGGTTTTCAGAAATGTCCACGCGTAACCCGCGGGACGGTTTTATCAAGCATATGTTTTAATGGTGTTATCAGAAATATGTTTCAATATGGTTTTATCAAGGATATGATGCAATACGATTTATCAAGTCACCAAAACTTGTGAACTCACTCAGTTTATACTGATTCAAATGTTTTTACGTGTCTTTCAGGTGATAATTAGTAGCGCAAGGAGTCACACATAGAGCACTTCACGCAGAACATCTATAAAAGTGGTTTTTGGAAGATTTTAGTTCTATCCCTTCCACACGCGTGGTTGTTCCCGCCGTGTAAGGGGATATGGCGCAGAAATCTTCAACGTTTTTCATATGTGGATGTTTTATATGTAATTCTAAACAATGTAATGTATTTTGTACTAGACATTTCATGCGCAATGGAAAATTTATTTGAATGTTTGCAATGACCCGTGCTTGATTATCAATTCCCACTCGCGCGCACCCGGCTGTTTCCGCCGTTTAGGGCCGGGTGTGACAGAACAGGTTTTATATTAGAACGTTGTCGGGTCGGAATGGGATTCGGATCAAAATAGACTGAAGTGTCAGGTCAGAACGGGATTCGGATCAAAACTAGATGGTTTAAAAATTCATCTATTTGAAATTATTGTATATTTCAGCATTACTTCTTGATTTTCGCCCCCGGTTACACGCGCATTGCCTTTGCACGAATTGCACGTCTACATTCGAGTTATGAGTGCACTATCATCAGGTGAATCATGTACCGACATTGATTATGTGGTTGATGTTGGGTTGCATGCCCACCCCCACCGCATGGCACTGGCACCCAGCTACTTCTATTAAAAGCTCCATCTACCCTGCCAAACACCAAAATATTTCTAAAAACTATAGCTAACAGTTACCAGCTACAGCTACAAGCTTTCAGCCAATAGCAGCAGCTAGTTTTGTCAAACATACCATTATACAGATAGATACTTTGTCAAGATAACAAATAGAAAGACTAACTAAAAGCACATACTCTCTTTTCCAGAAAGTTTCCAGTATCTTGATTTTGAGTCTTCTTGTTCCTCCAATGTAGACAGCAAATTCATACAAGGGCAGCTAATAATATGCATGAGCAGAATTGTTTCATAGAAGGGAGACAATGTGATTACTTTCTCATTACAGAACAAATGATGTATGAGTGTTAATTTGATGGGATGTAAATATGAAACTGAGTGATATGTTTGCGTGTGTTTATGCTAGCTTGTTTGAACACGTGGGTTTTTTTTCCTTCTTCCAATTACACATGCAGTTATTCCAGTAATCCAGATGGTAATTTTGACTAACATGAAATTGAAACATATGCCTACTTTTGAATTGATTTGTATGCTTAATTCCTTGATAGCACTCCAATTTTTATCATAGCAACCATCACCTATTAGGGAAAGGTAATTGTTTATCATAATAAATGGTTAGACAGAGCAAAACTAATTATTTCATCTTCGCATACGCTGGTGCAATTATATTTTCAGCATATTTAAATTTTGGAATGAAGAAATTAAGCTCAAATATTACAGTGTCATAATATACTTTTCTTACCTCCAAAAGAAAGGGATAATAGTCACTACAAACATACAATCGCAACTACTTAGGGTATGTTTAGTTAGAGGTAATGGAATGAAGGGGAAATGGAATGGGAGAAGGAATGGAACGGAGAATGGAATGAAATGGATCATTCCATTACTTTATCTTGTTTGGTTAACCTATGTGAATTAAATGAATTATTACTTAATGTTGTTTGGTATTCAAAAAATTGTATGAATGAAATAGAAATAATAAAAATACTCATATCCAAAAATATTTTTAGCAAAAAAAATTATAAAATAAAAAATCAATGGCGACTGTGGTGGGGTTAGCTCTGGCGACGAAAATGGTGGTGGCAGTGGCGGCGGTGGGGGGGGGGTGATAGCATTGGTAGTGATGGTGGCGACGGTCAGGCAGTGAAAGTGGTGGTGACGGTGATGGTTAGGCGCGGCGGTGACAATGTTTACGGTGGTTACAGTGACAATGGTGGCGGCGGCGGTGAGGGTGGTTGCACTGGTGGTAGGGTGGTGGTGACGGTGGCGGTTAGATGTTGGTGGTGACGATGGTAGTGATGGTTGTTGTTGTTAGGTAGTGGTGATGTTGAGAAAGTAGGGTGTAGAAGAAATGGAATGAAAAAAAAGAAAGGGGTGGGAAGGAATGATTTTGATGGAATGAGATTCCAGGTGTAATGGATGATTCCATTCCATTGAGCAACCAAACACCACTTTTTTCATTCCCATACAATGAATCATTCCATTCCCCTTATCATTCCTACATACCAAACACTACCTTAGTTTTACACTTTAAATCAAGCATGATCGATATGAAATTTATTACCAAGATTATTTCTTGGAGTAGCTCCAGTGATGTTTCCGCTTATCTGGACCTAAGGCCTCCTTGTGAGACCTACGAGTCAATGTATAATCTGTAGATCAAATGTTAATACAATAACTGAGATGAAGTATAAACTTCACATACACTAAGAAATATAGAGTTCATATTGTTGCACTAAAATCTTTACAATTTTTGCATTGCAAATTTTATTTTTTACACACTTGTTACTGAATTTTTTTTATATTTCTCTTCTACATAAAAAGTCTACACATTTTCGTGAACTGTTTAGCAAAAAGTGTGCATTTTATAATTCTTGTACTCCACATTATAGAGAAAGATTATGTGATTGACAAGTAATCCTATGTGAAAGAGCATGGTTCAGAGCATAACCCAGCACATAAGCTAAATGCTTTGGTTACATATTCATGGCCGAACATCGTGTACTTGCACACTGTCGTTCGTGCTCTTGATTGTTGGATTTAAAATACAAATGGTGTAACTGTGGTTTGAAACCACGGTTTGTCTTTTTTTCCCAAGTGCGTTAGATGAAATTTCAGAACAATAAAGTATAATTATAATAATACAAACCGTGGTTTGAAACCACGGATTGCACTCAAAATAACAACCTAATATCATTTTTCGTGAATGAGGTGGTTTTGATAGTCAAGTCATAGTTTGAAACCACGGTTTGATGTTTTGTATTATTTTTTTTTTGTTAAGTGCAGAGTAAAATAAGTAATGTTCACATGTATCTTTTTTGTCTTTTAGTCAACCCGTGGTTCAAGACCCTGGTTTGATATGTTTCTTGATTCCCTCCACTTTAAATAGATTTAAATAATATGTCTGCAGGCATGTTTTTGTTTTGTGTTTTAGTGATGGTTATATCTAAATTATGAGCATGCAAGATTCTCACATTATAAATAGATTATTCAGTGAGATTTCATTTCACAATTTTTGCAGAGAGATGTGATGTTAGTAACTTTTTAGTATGGTATCATTTCAATAACTTAGCATGCACTATGGCTATATTAAAAATACATTTTAAATGAACCTTATAAATAGATTATAAACACATAGTTTAAAATAAAACTATTAACTAGACATTTTCTCTAATTTTATTCTCACTCATTTAAGATGTCTTTATTCAATCCATTTCTTCTAAGAATTTACTGGGGTGGTAATATTTCTTATGAGAATGGATTTGTTTCTTGTGACGAATCAAAACAAATTTCTTCATTTCCTATTCGGCAGAACATGTCTTACGAAGAGTTAGCTCATATTATTTATAATCTTACTAACCTTCCAAAAGAATCCTATAATTTGTTGTTTTTGTTATCCTACACGTTTCAAGGGATATGTGAAGCATCACATATTGTTGATGGCGGGAGTTTAAAAATGTTCTATATTCTTGCAAAATCAAAAAGAAACTTAAGGGGTGATATTTATGTTAAGTGGGAGCCGGTAATTCCCGTCCAACAAGTGGGTTGTATAGACGTCCTACGAAGTTTTACTATCTCAGAGACACCCCAAGAAATAACTCCATGTGAATCCAATCTTTTGACTCATGATGTTGCAGCCGGTTCGTCAATGTTTACCAGCCAAGAAAATATTCCAGATCCGCAAGCTAGTGACACTAACGATCAAGGGGGCTTTAACAACTCTTATTATAAAATCTTTGAATCTTCGGAAGATGCGAGAGAGGATTTGAGCTTGTCTATCGATGAAACTGATAAAGAAGGCTACGTTGAACCTCTAACATAGTATAATGTCATAATTGTTCAAGGCTTTTCTCAAGGAATGGTGACCTATACTGTTGATGATGATGAATTAAGAGATTGTGAGGTTCCTAGTTTTGAAGAAGGCGGCTACATGGGTATGTGGAACGCACAATCAAATCAATTTCTTGATTGTATGTACTTCGAGTCTTAAAATGACTTGATTTTCGTTGGTCGAAAATGGAATGTTAAATATCGTAGATAACTAACAGTAGTTGAAAGCATATTTACGAAATGGAGGGCTAGATGCAAAACTTCAAGTCCATATTACGATGTATGTCTATGTAATTGGTAGTACCGCATCTAAGAATAAAAATCAAAATTTTCAAGATGGGCTGGTTCACATAACTGTTACGGTTCTGTCACTCGCAACAGCAATAGATACCTTACATCTAAAACTTTAGCAGCATATATTATGCGTATTTGCTCATATTTTATATATTGCATATTATACACAACTAGCAAACTATGCATATTGTGTGTTGATCGATTAAATGATTAATTGCTACTTGTCTAGTTGTTTTACTTTATCGCATTAGAGGCCTATCATAATCACATTATAGTATAATCATATGACTGTAATAGTATGTAACGTCCGTTAATTCCGGTTTAGTGTTGAAGCTATATAGAGTTTGTATAATTCTCGGGTTTGAACCGGCTTGCTTCGAGGACCTCCTATTCATTCATGTAATTTAAATTAATTAACTTTTCATTCAAGCTACTTCATCTTTCATAATTGAGGGGCTAGAATGTAACATTGTGTATTATATCAAAAACCCTAGCCTTGGCTCCTTTGCTGGCCGATCGCAACTCAGCATCTACTCCAAGGCTTTGTTTTTCTTTTTGCCAGCTCGGTTCCAGGAGTAAATCCATAATTCAAGGTTAGTACTACGTCCCTACAAGTCTTTTACACATTAATTGGTCATTATAACTCGCTTATTGATCGTTAAATCGCTTGTTTTAGGCTTACCGGGCGGCTGTCCAATTGATCAATTTCGGGACTGTTTTGGCTGAGGTTTTTGCACCACAATCTTCCTAGGTATGTCCCATATAACATACTTTAAAATCATGCGCATTGGTGTTCGTTTGATTGGTCAACTAGTTGTAGGTTGAAAGCTAGTATTCGGTTGACTAGTTTGTGAATTGTGGTGTCTAGCACGTCGTTTGAGGGAAATTAACAACCAATTCGAATGTTATAGCCTCGATATAATTTGTTAGCTATAAGAAACTGATTTTTAAAGGTATTGGGGCTGAATTGGTTGTCGGTTACTCAAACAGGTCGGTACAACGCGTATTCGCGTTTATTGAATGGTTGGTGCGTTGTGCTTGCGAGTTACCGATCCATTCAACTCGTGTAGCGTCGTGTGGACTTGTTGGCTGTGAATTTATCAAATTGGGTCCACACGGGGCTGATTTGGATGTTAAGTGCCTAAACAACTCTTAAACGCGCATATTCCTCTTCCCTAGCACTTCCGGGGGTAATTTGGGAATTCTTTATTTCCGGGAGTATCTAAGGGTCATATTGGTAAATATAAGGCCCCGGGGGCTGTTATAATTCAGATTGGTGAGGTCGAGGCTTTAGGTAACTTGAAGCCTGTTAGAACGTCTCGTAGGATAAACGAGTCCTTTCGGTGTCGTTAGTAATTATTGTGTGTAATCCGACAGGCGCGTGAGTTGAGGAATTACTTAGGGCCCACTAGCTCGTGGTGACTTGGTACCTCGTGTCAGGTGAGTTCATGATGTCCCTTTTCACTTTTTTCAAGTTTTAGGCTAGCATACATACATATCTGATTTTGCTTGATGAACCGTTTAAATTATTTTGCATGGACTTACTTGTATAGAGTATGTCTTGGGATGATATTTATGTATGTTTGTACGCATGTTTATACATGTGTTACTTTATGGCCCATAATTGGCGATGTTAATTAGTCGTTATCGACTAAGGATGTTTGCGTATACCTACTTTGTGTTTGCATACGTTGGATGGAATGTTACGTGTTTGGGTTGTACGTGTGCTCGACCCTGATGCTATTACTTGGATGTTATTCATAGGGATATAATTATATAGATATATATTAGTATGACTACTTATCGTTTATGATGTCCTAACTGCTCGTATCCCGTTTTATTTTGAAACCCTTGAAATGATTTATATAAATGTCAATTATTAAAACTTGAACTCATTCAGCTCAAGTTGACTTTGTGTGTATGTTAGTGTGAGTTTCAGGTTAGGAGGAGGATGCTTACCACTTGGACATGCTCGAGGCTACTTGGACGGTTGAAGGTATATCTAGTCGGAAAGTTTCAATAATGAACATTGTTCTTTTCAATTTTTAATAAATACATTTAAATTTTGTTTCGGGCATAATTCCCGGGTTTGGGAAATTGTTTTAGTAATTATGATTTTTCCGCTTATTTATACTCCAAACTAGTTTTTGAAATGAAATGAACTGTCTTGAGTTTAAGAATTTTGTAAGTTTTTTGTATGATTACCAACTGTAGGATTTCCGGGATTCGAGGTCTTACAAGTTGGTATCACAGCCATGGTTCGAGGGATCCGAGCATCCCCGAGTGCTTGAACTCGAACTGTAAAGGGAAAAGACTAGTATGCCAACCGCGAGTAGCTGCGCCAAGAGGTAACTTTAATTGTTTAGTCATTCCTTTGAATTTTAAAGTTTCCAGTATATGATTAATTGTTTAAGTGTTAGATAGAATGCTAATGTGGTTAGGGGCAGGGGTGCTTAGGACGGGCAGGTAAAGTAAACGACTAATTACACTTGATCAACATCATTAGCAGTTTACCCTTACCTTACATGTTCTTAATACTACTTATAATTGACCATGTTAAAATTATTTCTTTGTAGGGATAAGTCATGGTTAATACTCGTGCAACTAAGAGAGGTAATCCTAGTGTTCGTGGTCGTAAGCCACGTGCCGAAGCCGAGAGTGAGATTCCAACTCCCTAGCTGGAAGAAACCCCGATTCATGAGGAGGGGGATAACCCCGCCTTAGATCCTTCTATGCGTGCGGCAATCATGGGTGGGGTTTATCAGGTTCTCCATAGCGCCATTCCCAAGATCGTTGCTGAGGCCGTTAGGGCCATGGAGGAATCAATGGTTGGTAAGAGTTCGTATAAGGAAAGGAAGGGTAAGGAGACGCAGGTCGAGGAGGAAGAGGTGTTTGTGCCGAGTGAGAATGAAGACGAGGTTCGAGCTATTAGTGTATCTACCCGAGGTTGTTTGTATGGAGACTTTAAGAAATGTGACCCTCCTTCTTTCGATGGTACTAAGGATGCGTTGGCAACACATCAGTGGGTGAAGGAGATGGAGGCCGTATTGAGGGTGAATAAGTGTAAAGGGAAGACATGGTGACTTATGCTACTGCCTCGTTTCGTTCCGAGGCGCTGTATTGGTGGGATAATCTGGCGCATGCTATGAGTGATTCTATTAGGAGGATGACTTGGGATGAGTTGAAAAAGTTGGTTCTTGATCAGTTTTGTCCTCCACACGAATTAGATAAGATTGAACAGGATTTCTTGACCTTGGAGGCGGGCAGTATGACGCATCGGGCGTATACCACAAAGTTTAATAAGATGGCTCGTCTGTGTCCCGATCTTGTTACTCCCGAAGCCAAGAGGATTAAAAAGTATGTGAAAGTTCTTTCGGTGGATATTCGTAGGGGTGTGGTGACCACCGACATGAGCCCGTTTCACTCGGTGGTTACCCTAGCGGGCACATTATATGATCAGAGAGAGAAGTTACCGCCGACTGAGACTAGGAAGACGTGGAACTCAAATTCGTATGGTAAGCGCCCCGGGGGGTAACAACTTTAATTTGGCTAAGAAGAGGGTAAGACTGAGACATCGCATTTTAAGAGGGATATGACGTTTGGTAAATGCAAGAAGTTCGGGAAACCGCACAAAGGAGAATGTAAGCTTGGGTCTGGTTCCTGTTTTCGATGTGATAAGGTTGGACACCCCCATTTTGAGTGTCCGTCGTTGACTTGTTTCCGCTGTAAGGGGGCCGACCACTTGGCATCAAATTATCCTACTAGCAAGGCGGGGGGTCCGATCAGGGGACTTCCTCGAGGAGGAAGGTGGAAGAAAAGCCGAAGGTCAGGGCGAGGGCCTTCAACATCTACAAAAGAGAGGCAAAGGATGATGCGGACGTTGTTTCAGGTACTTTTCAATATCTATCTTTAAAATCTACCATTATAATTTCTCTTTCTTTCGGAAACGTATGTGTGATCGTGCATCTAAGTAGTAGTGTAATATTATTCCAGGTACCTTTTTACTTGGATGAATTACAAGCATCTGTCCTATTTGATTCGGGTGCCAGTAGAAGTTTTGTGTCTACCGCTTTCTATTCCACATTGAATAAATTACCCGAATGCGTAGTCGATGTGTTTGAGGTTGATGTCGCCGTAGGAAAGTCCGTTTCCGTGTCTAGGGCTATTCAGGGTTGTTCCATCGAGTTGTCTGGGTATAGATTTCCGGTGCGGCTGTGCTTGATGCCACTTGGCTGTTTCGATGTGGTGATTGGGATGGACTGGCTCGCGAGTGTTGATGCTCAGATCAGTTGGGTCAGAAACTTGTACATCTAAGGGCCCCGGATGGGACCCAAATTACGGTCTTTGGTGATCGGAATGGTGTGACACCACATATCATATCCATGCTTAAGGCGGGAAAACTGATGCAGCGAGGGTGCGGGGCGTATCTGGCGTATGCTATAAACGTGAAACCGAGGTGGCTACCGTCGTTGATGTTCCTATTGTTCGGGATTTCCCGGATGTGTTTCCAGATGATTTGTCAGATGTGCCGCCGGATCGCAAGGTTGAGTTCCAGATAGAACTTGTGCCGGGTGCAAAACCCGTTGCTCGAGCCCCTTACCGTCTAGCACCAAACGAAATGAAAGAACTTATGGCTCAATTGGAAGACTTGCTCGATAAGGGCTTCATTCGACCGAGCATCTCACCTTGGGGTGCCACGGTCCTGTTCATCAAGAAGAAGGACGGTAGCATGCGGATGTGCATCGACTACCGTGAATTGAATAAACTCACTGTGAAAAATCGGTACCCTCTACCAAGGATCGACGACTTATTTGATCAGCTCCAAGGAGCTAGTTGGTTCTTGAAGATCGACCTTAGGTCCGGGTATCATCAGTTGAAAATTCGGGAGGAAGATATCCCTAAGACTGCCTTCCACACTCGTTATGGACATTATGAATTTCTCGTGATGTCTTTCGGTTTGACCAACGCATCGGCTGCGTTCTTGGATCTTATGAACCGGGTGTGTAGGCCAATGCTTGATCGTTCTGTTATTGTGTTCATCGACGACATTCTTGTGTATTCTAAAAGCGAATTCAATCACGCCGGTCATCTCACAGAAGTTTTGGAAGCTCTGCGAAAGAACAAGTTGTACGCGAAATTTTCTAAGTGTTCTTTTTGGTTACTCGAGGTTCACTTCTTGGGTCATGTTATTAACCCGAGTGGTATTTTGGTTGACCCTGCAAAGGTGGAAGCCGTGATCGAATGGGAATCTCCTAAGTCTCCGACCAAAATCCGTAGTTTTTTTGGCTTGGCGGGGTATTACCGCCGCTTCATTCTTGACTTTTTGAAAATAACTTTGTTTGACTAAAAAGAGCGTTAAGTTTGTGTGGGGTTCTGAGCAGGAGGAGGCTTTCCTCGAATTAAAGAACAGGTTGACGCATGCTCCAATTTTATCTTTACCCGATGGCACTGACGATCTGGTTGTTTATTCTGATGCCTCTTATCCGGGGCTCAGGTGTGTTTTGATGCAGTGGGGCCGAGTCATAGCTTATGCCTCATGGCAGTTAAAGCCTCAAGAGGCGAATTATCCTACTCATGATTTGGAGCTGGCGGCGGTTGTGTTTGCGCTTAAGTTGTGGAGACATTATTTTTACGGTGTCCCTTGTGTTATCTATTCTGATCATAAGAGCTTAAAGTATTTCTTCGAACAAAAGGAACTGAATATGGGTCAGCGTCGGTGGCTGGAATTGATTAAGGATTATGATTTGGAGATTATGTACCATCCTGGTAAGGCTAACATGGTAGCCGACGTGTTGAGCCGGAAGGAGAGACCGAAACCTATTCGCGTGAAATCTTACCAGCTTATTCTCAAGCCCGATATTTTGATACAGATAGCCAATGTTCAGAATGAAGCTTTGCATTTGGAATGGATTATGTCAGAACGTATTTGGGGTCAAGAAAAATTGTTAGAAGATGTCGGTGATGGGGTGAAGTATAAGGACGGTCGTTTATGGGTACCCAGGTATGGGGGATTCAGGAGTAAGATATTGGATGAAGCACACAAGTCGCGCTATTCCATTCATCCAAGATGTACCAAGACCTGAAGAAGAATTATTGGTGGCCTGCGATGAAGTATGCGGTGGCTTAGTACGTGAGTAAGTGTTTGACGTGTCTACAAGTTAAGGCTGAGCACCAGAAGCCTTTCTGGAAACTTCAACCCCTGGAAATACCTGAGTGGGAGTGGGAGCATCTTACGATGGATTTTGTGACTAAGTTGCCTCGTACTCCTAGGGGTAGCTATGACACCATTTGGGTAATCGTGGATAGATTGAGTAAGAGCGCTCACTTATTGCCTATTCGAGAAACTTATAATTCCGAGCAATTGGCCGATGTGTTTATTCGTGAGATTGTTTCTAGGCACGGGGTGCCTGTATATATTGTTTCGGATAGGGATACTCGTTTCACCTCCAGGTTTTGGAAGAAATTTCATGAGGAGTTGGTACCAAACTCCTCATCAGTACCGCTTATCAAGTGCAAACAGATGGTCAATCCGAGAGGACCATTCAGACTCTCGAGGATATGTTGCGAGCTTGCGTAATTGATTTTGGTGGTAGTTAGGATCGTCAATTACCGTTAGTAGAGTTTTCTTATAATAACAGTTACCACACCACTATTGGGATGCCGCCGTTTGAGATGTTATATGGGTGTAGTTGTAGGACTCCAGTCTATTGGGGCTCCATTGGTCAGAAACAGTTGGGTAGTTCAGAGGTTGTTGAGGCTACGACTGAGAAGCTCGATAAGATTATGGCTTTTTTGAAGGCCGCTCAAGATCGTCAAAAGTCCTATGCGGATAAAAGGCGAAGGCCTATTGTGTTTGAGGCTGGTGATCGGGTTATGTTAAAAGTTTCCCCTTGGAAGGGTATTATTCGTTTTCGTAAGAGGGGGAAGCTTAGTCCAAGGTTCATTGGTCCGTTCCGTATCTTGTCACGTGTTGGTGAGGTAGCGTATAGACTGGATTTTCCCGATGAGCTCGCTGGGATTCATCCAACTTTCCACGTATCGCATTTGAGGAAATGTCTGGCGGATGAGGAGGCCCATGTGTCTCTTGGTGATATTGAGCTTGATAGTAAGTTGAACTACATTGAGGAAATGTCTGGCGGAAGTGGAGGCCCTTATTCGTTTTGTGGAATAAGGTGGTTATGTAGGTGAAGTTGCAGTGGAGGCACCGTAGGGGTTCCGAGGCTACTTTGGAATTCGAGGACGAGATGATGAAGCTCTACCCGTAGCTGTTTCCGTCGCATCGGGATTCGGGGACGAATCCCGTTGTAAGGGGTGGACTTGTAACGTCCGTTAATTCCGGTTTAGTGTTGAAGCTATGTAGAGTTTGTATAATTCTCGGGTTTGAACCGGTTTGCTTCGAGGACCTCCTTTTCATTCATGTAAGTTAAATTAATTAACTTTTCATTCAAGCTACTTCATCTTTCATAATTGAGGGGCTAGAATGTAACATTGTGTACTATAACAAAAAACCATAGCCTTGTCTCCTTTGCTGGCCGATCGCAACTCAGCAGCTACTCCAAGGTTTCGTTTTTCTTTTTTCCAGCTCAATTCCAGGTGTAAATCCATAATTCAAGGTTAGTACTACGTCCCTACAAGTCTTTTACACCTTAATTGGTCATTATAACTCGCTTATTGATCGTTAATCGCTTGTTTTAGGCTTACCGGGCGGCAGTCCAATTGATCAATTTCGGGATTGTTTTGGCTGAGGTTTTTGCACCACAATCTTCCTAGGTATGTCCCATATAACATACTTTAAAATCATGTGCATTGGTGTTCGTTTGATTTGTCAACTAGTTGTAGGTTAAAAGCTAGTACTCGGTTGACTAGTTTGTGAATTGTGGTGTCTAGCATGTCGTTTGAGGGAAATTAACAACCAATTCGAATGTTATAGCCTTGGTATAATTTGTTGGCTGTAAGAAACTAATTTTTAATGGTAGTGGGGCTGAATTGGTTGTCGGTTACTCAAACGGGTCGGTACAACGCATATTCGCGTTTATTGAATGGTTGGTGCCTTGTGCTTGCGAGTTACCGACCCATTCAACTCGTGTAGCGTCGTGGGGACTTGTTGGCTGTGAATTTATCAAATTGGGTCCACACGGGGCTGAGTTGGATGTTAAGTGCCTAAACAACTCTTTAACGCGCATATTCGTCTTCCCTAGCACTTCCGGGGGTAATTTGGAAATTCTTTATTTCCGAGAGTATCTAAGGTTCATTTTGGTAAATATAAGGCCCCAGGGGCTGTTATAATTGAAATTGGTGAGGTCGAGGCTTTAGGTAACTCGGACCATGTTAGAACGTCTCGTAGGATAAACGAGTCCTTTCGGTGTCGTTATTAATTATTGTGTGTAATCCGACAGGCACGTGAGTTGAGGAATTACTTAGGGGCCCTCTAGCTCGTGGTGACTTGGTACCTCATGTCAGGTGAGTTCCTGATACCCCTTTTCACTCTTTTCAAGTTTTGGGATAGCATACACACCAATCTGATTTTGCTTGATGAACCGTTTAAATTATTTTGCATGGGCTTACTTGTATAGAGTATGCCTTGGGATGATATTTATGTATGTTTGTACTGTTTATACACGCGTTACTTTATGGCCAATAATTGCCGATGTTAATTAGTCGTTATCGACTAAGGATGTTTGTGTATGCCTACTTTGTGTTTGCATACGTTGGATGGAATGTTACGTGTTTGGGTGGCCTAACTGTTCGTATCCCGTTTTATTTTGAAACACTTGGAATGATTTATATAAATGTCAATTATTAAAACTTGAACTCACTCAACTCAAGCTGACTTTGTGTGTATGTTAGTGTGAGTTTCAGGTTATGAGGAGAATGCTTACCGCTTGGACGTGCTCGAGGCTACTTGGACGGTTGAAGGCATATCTAGTCGGAAAGTTTCAATAATGAACATTTTTCTTTTCAATTTTTACTAAATACATTTAAATTTGGTTTTGGGCAAAATTCCCGGGTTTTGGGAACTTGTTTTAGTAATTATGATTTTTTCGCTGATTTATACTTCGAACTAGTTTTTGAAATGAAATTAACTGTCTTGAGTTTAAGAATTTTGTAAGTTGCTTGTATGATTCCCGGGATTCGGGGTCTTTCATAGTAGCCAGAGCCCGAGTCACTAGGCAATGGTTAACTGACACAAACTATTTGCTAATGATTTGATTTATACTCATAGTATTTGTTTGCTCATTTATTCACATATTATTACATTATCAAACTGGTGATATTCTCACTCAACCTCATGTTTACAAACTATATTTTTTTGTACTCATATGCAGGTTATCATCTGGGGTTGAAGCTAAGGTGAAAAATCATTTAAAGATACCGCAAGTTAATTTAATAAAAAGACTATTGTGTTTGGTTTTATTATTTTGATATATTTGGTTTATTTTGGGTTTGTTTTGTAATATTTTTGAACATTGTGTACTTGATTAAATTTTGAATTTAATATATAAATTTGATATTGTCATATTTAAATTATATGATAGTACCTTGTAAGCTGTGTACCAACGGTTCGCACCCTGGCATTCCGCCGTAGGTTGGAGTGTGACAGGTTAGTATTAGAGTCGAAGGTTGTAAGATAGGTCGTTAGAAATGCCCTAGTAACATGCTTAAGACCCTATACATGCTTACTTGACTACCTTATATGTTCTATTCTTATGTGTTAACAGCTTATTTAATTATTTATTTATCTTATTATTTTAATATTGGACACACACAAGCTCCAAGGCTATGTCTCACTCTAAAAAAGATTTTATGTAATAAATTGAGTAGATTGTTTTTATTATTGGAAACTTCTAAAGAATTCCCTAGTTTTGTTTTTACTCCTTCACCTTAAAACAAGGGAGTATGACAAGTTCTTTTTGTATTTCGAAGGGGGAGATAACTGTGAATCAGGCCTTGCCAAAACGATTCCAAGAATCAAAGGAAAGATGATATTCCTTTCCTGGAGGATAACCCGACCTTAGTACTCGATCTTATAGGCCAAAGCGGAACAAATGTCATACGACTGGAACTTTAAGTGGTCAACGTAAGTGGTTAAACGGTTACATTCCTCATATAAAAACCGTCTTCACGGTGATACGTGGCTAAATTTGGAAAATTCTAATTATTTATATTATTATTTTTAAGTGTTTAGTTGGGTGAAAAACCCATGTCAACCCGTGGACACTCCAACTATCCATTGCTCAACCCGTTTTGATTTTTATGTTTTGTTTGAACATTGTCATCCATGGTGGTTCACGAGATGCTCCAACTACTTGTATTTGGTTTCGTTAATTTGTTATTTAATTGTCAGTTAAACTGCCATGGAACGCTCATGGGCCGACCAACTTAATTGTTTTGATAATTCGTTAATTAGTTAGGCCATTTAAAAGGCCATGGATTGATGTTATGTTATTTGAATTAGGCCATTTAAAATGTCATAGAAGGCTAATTCACAAATTTATGTTGCATTATTTAGTGGGGGTCCTTTAAACTGCCACGGAAATCTCATGGGAGTCCCAACTCACGGAGTATGTTTCATTATTTAATTTGGGTTCTTAAGCTACCATGGAAAGCCCAACCCAATAAAATTTTATTTTGAACACAATTTTTTAAAGCAAACGTCGTTTATTTGTCTAGAAATCTCAAACTGATCATATTATTTTAAATTCCAGATCATCCTCAAGTTATGAATAAATCACTAGCACAATTTATTTGAATTTCATGCCTCTATTATTTTACATCAACTCATGAAATTTACACAACCTACCCTCCATCTTATGCCATTTCATCTTTGGTCCTTTCAGAATGTCTTTCCTAAGAAACCACCACTGTACCAACGTCACTCATCTGGTTCCCATGATCGCTGTCTGGCTGCTAGAATTACCAAAGAATTTGCTGCTGCAATGCCTACTATTTTGACTCAGATCCAAAGTCTCATTTCGAATGGTTCTGCTACATCTGCTACTCCAAACAACTTTCACTTCAAGAATTTCACTAGTTCTAAACCACCCTAGTACCTTGGCAAGGAGAATGCCACCAAACTCCTCCAATGGTTTGAGAAAATTAAGGTCCTGTTTATCCATTGCGAAGTTCCGTACGCCAAGCGGACTAAGTTCGCCTCGAGCGTCTTTGACGAACGGGCTCTCACTTGGTGGAACACTTTCAAAACCAACTAAGGAACCGAGTTGGCTATGGTGATGCCTTGGAATGAGCTCAAGGATGCTATGAATGTTTGCAATCACAATATTATAAGACCTTTAAGTGTGGTTGTCAATCAAAGATGTATAAATTATTATACATCAATCAAAGGAAGATCTCTTTGTCAATCAAAGATGGTGTTAAGATGCTATCCTCGTATACTCATCAACTACATTGTTCTTCGAATACTGTGTATGTTTGCAATCACAATATTATAAGACCTTTAAGTATCGTTGTAGCTTTGTCTACTAATTCATTAACCCTATTGTGAATTCATTGTTGGCATTCTATTTGATTGCAGTGTACATTATGTACCCACCTTTCATGGTAAAGAAATATTAAACGTTTAGGTCCTTTTGTATAATGACATTTATGTCCTTCTGCATAATGACATTTAGCATTTATGTCATACTGAATGAACGAATAACAAAACTATATCGAAACGACAAAACGAGTTGGTTTAACGAATTCAAATACGTAAACCAACAAAGATAACAAAATGACGATTGTCACATAGAATACATGCAACGAAAATTAATTAATAACTTCATAATATATATATATATATACATATACATACATATATATATATATAAACAAAATCAAAAATTCCGAATGGGTTGGGTTTTCGAGTTTAAAAACTAACGAATTTTACACTATATTTACATATAGATAGAAATTATTAACATTAGTGGTTATTTATTCTAACATAATTGCCTATATTACGCTTATTTGGAGATATTTTAGTGCCGAAAAGATGTATAAATTATTATAAATCAATATCCTTACTCTTTGTTATTTAAAGAATGGAATATTTGTTAATTTTCTATCCTTTAATTATATAATAGTCTAATGTAACGGACCCCATCTTTGTTACTATTAGACTCCATTGAATATACTATTTCGGTTGTATTGCGTATAAACACAAATTTTGTCATTCCTTCGTACGACATCATAGGATTGCCACATCAACAAATAATGATGGTTTTGTTGACAATAGCTGAGCAACGTCTTATTTTATCTATGCTTCCTTGCAATTAAACACGTGTATAGTCTCGTAAAACTTTGGCTCAAACACTATAACAAGTGTATTTTATTATCATTTAATGATAGGTAGATCTATTCCTTAGCTAGAGAATTGTTAAGTAATCCAGCACGAATGTGTTATTAGCATAATGTTCATAATTAAATTGATCAACTACTGCTTCTTAGGACGTTACATAATCGAAGGATCAGACATCGAAGTATTTGGATTAACGGAATGTGAAAATTTATGCAATTTAATGAAAATGCGTGTGTTTATAAATATTTCGTCAAAAGCTTGTATTATACACATGAATTGTTATGTTATCCTATTTTGAGTTTTTCCGGATGCTAGTTTATATAAACTAGTGAGTTTTGTTATAAAGCGTACAATTATTGAAAATTATTTAAGCACATCTAATCATATGTTAAAAAGTATTATATAGTACTTTTAACACTAGAAATTAAACCTTAGTTGGATGCTTGTAATGTGAAATCATATTAGTTATACCCAGTACATTCTTTATAGCAAAGTGTGACAATAGTTCACACACAAGTCCATGAAATAAGAATATCGTGTATATCTATATATACGATCCATCTCCATAAACACAGTTACGCCAAAATATATATATTCATGCGAAACTATATATAGCGATGTCTAACTGTGTGTGATACTTACAGTCCAACCTAATCGATTCGGATTGCATTTCTGGAGAACGTTTATGAGTTAACATCTCCTTGTGAATCAAAGATAGTGTTAAGATGCTATCCTCGTATATTCATCAACTACATTGTTTTTCGAATACTGTGTATGTTTGCTATCACAATATTTTAAGACCTTTAAGTATCGTTGTAGTTTTGTCTACTAATTCATTGACCCTATTGTGAATTCATTGTTGGCAATCTATTTGATTCCAGCGTACGTTATGTACCCACCTTTCATGGTAGAGAAATATTAAATATTTATGTCCTTCTACATAATGACATTTAGCATTTATGTCATACTGAATGAATGTTTGTACTTAACGTGTAATAGATCCCTTAGACTCTAAGAGATAATCTTAGGAAAATATCCTTTAAGACTCGTCATAGAAAGAAGCAATATAAAGAGAATGCGATTGCATAAATCTATTTTCAAGACACGAAATGCACAGAATTGTAGTAGTCCACTAATATCATTTCGGAAAAGACTAGCTTAGAAGGATGGCAAATATGGATGCAGGCATCAACAAGATAATTTCCTCCACATGTCAGAGACAAGATTAACCTCAAAGAACCAGTTTTTAAACTAGAGGCAAGATCTAGTAGTTTTTGGGTGTGTGCTTACATAATGAAGTAGAGGATATGTTTATGCACAACGCAGTTGCACTCATGAAGATAACTACTTAACTTATGATATGTAGCTAATTAAGGATCTTGATAGAAAATCTCATACCATGATAAGTAGCAAACTCTATCGTTTTAAGGAATATTACCTTGCGATCAAGGAGAGATATTGCTGCTAACACCGACTAAAAATTTTATTCATATCAGAAACGTGCACCTGGTGATGATAAAGAATCTGAACATTGATATAACGGTAAGTTACTGAAAAGATAGAAAGTTAAAGCAAAGCATTTAGAATGTTACACCCTCTATGATCAGTCGAATCTCGAGGACGAGATTCAAATAAGGTGGGAAGAAAGTGACACCCGGTAAAATAAAAAGTATTATTATATTCCATAATCGAGATTAAGACATGTTTAGACCGGGTTAGATGAGAATTAAGACCCATAAGTTAAATATATTATGTAATGCTAAGAATGAATGGAATATATATATATATATATTGTAAAGCGCGTGAGAAGTCAAAATGAATAAAGTAATTTTGGTGATAAGTTATGAGGAAATGAATGCTTTCGGTTAAACGTGCGAATATTCAAACCTACATTAGAGAAAATGTCCATGGGTGAATCCATTTGAATATTGTAGAAGATTAAAACCGAGAATGCGGGCGAAAACGTGACTCAATTCTGAGTTATAATGAAGCGAGAAAATGCAAATTAG
The DNA here is from genome assembly GCF_021521415.1 of Bidens hawaiensis. Taxonomy (NCBI): domain Eukaryota; kingdom Viridiplantae; phylum Streptophyta; class Magnoliopsida; order Asterales; family Asteraceae; genus Bidens; species Bidens hawaiensis. Next base: position 97,492 of record NW_027498222.1, on the reverse strand, counting down.
TATTTCGAACAAGGCCATTAAAGCATGTACCGATGTGTTTGAAAAAGTTTATACTATCACCGTAGTTGGGGTTTACTATTTGAATAAAATAAATCGTATAGACACCATAAGTTTGGATGAGTTGTATTTGGGAAAACAACTACGCAAGTTTTATTAAGTTTGGAGTAACACGGAACCAACACCGGGTAACGATTGACAATAAATTTATTAGCAAAAATAATAAGTTAACAAGACAAATTTAAGTCGAGAATGGAATAATATTTTGACTAATGGTACTTGGAAAATATACCGTCACTTGAAGTAGCGGGTTCATTGAAGCGAGAATCTAAAACACGATCGCAAAACGCGTTTAAAACCACGTTATATAAAGTGGGATACCCCAGATATTATTCATTTTTGTGAGCATCTAGCTCAAATCGAGAAAGGGAGAAAGTAGAGAGAAGGTAGAGAATTCCAGTGGTGGTGCGCGGTGGTCTGGCGGTGACCACCATTAATATTAAAAACAAATATACTTTTAGAAAATTTAAACTTTTATATAAAATATGAAAACAAAATTTTTATATTAAGTATAGAAATAGCGCGTTTCAGTATAAATAATAATAACGATTATATTATGTTTTGTTTAATATGGTATATAAATATAATTGTCATGATTTAAACACGCGTCTATATGACAGATAATATATTAATTAAGGAATATTATACTTTAAAATAAATATGTACTTTTTATTAAATAACGTTCAAGTTTAGTTTCGAAAACATATATTAGTTTTACAACGATTATTTGTAACTATTTGTTACAATATATTTATAGGATATTTCGAAGCGTTCAATTCAATTATGATTTTTCTTAAACAATAAAAGTTTGTAATTTAGTTATTAGAATTATCATAAATAAGGCACGTGAGGATAATTAAATTAAGTTAGGATAAGATTCTATTTGTATCTATGTTTATGTGCTAATATACTTAGTATTAAACATAGGAATGCGGTTATCATTTTGATGACTATTAATAAGATCTTGGCATCGATTGGCATATTATCACTTGAATGTTATTTGAGCCGGGGAAAAGGTGAGTTTTCTCGTAAATCCCCTCGTTTTAATGATATATAATTATTTTGGGTAAAAAGTATGTAAATTAAGGGCTAAATATTTTACAAATTGTGTTAAATGGGATGAGTCATTATGAAAAGTAAAGCCGTTAACCTAGAGAGAAAGGGCCTAAAAAAATTGGTATATTTTTTTGAGCGACGCCCCCCCCCCCCCCCCACCACCACCACTCTTCCAGTCGCTCTGGTTGAAAAGGTGGGAATATCTTGATTTTCGTATGTATCAGCTTAATCATAATGATAGTCATACATGTGTTGTACTTTTTGCTCGATTACAACTAACACATTTTGTTTAAAAAATATATCGCTAAGTTTTTGTAAATTTTAAAATTTATATTCACATTGAAAAGAATGGTGAATGATTGAAAGTTTTATAAATGTTGTGTTCTAAATGATTTTTATACCACCGTCGTAGAACGGTGAGGAATTAAATATCATCATCGAAGAATTGTGAGGAATTAAATACCATCGTCGTAGAACGATGAGGAATTAAATACCATCGTCGTAGCACGGTGAGGAATTAAATACCATCGTCGTTGAGCATTGAGGAATTATATACCATCGTCGTTGAACGGTGAGGATTTGAGGTGTAATAGTTGAAGAATATTGTACCATGGTTTTTATATAAAAATATTTTTAAACGAGAAACTCACCAACATTCATGTTGACAAAATTATTTAAACATACTTTTCACGTAAATGAAGAAAGTGAATGCTTCATGAAGGATTCAAGAAAATGCTGTTGTGCGTTTGAATGAATGATAGTTGGACTTGTAATTTAAAATAGAACCATGCATGTTTAACACATATAAACTCTGATATTTAATAAAGTACAACTTATGATCCATTAGATAATAGGATTAGCTGAACAACGTCTGTCACCGTCCAAATTAACATAATTAAGTATTCCGCTGCTAAGTTAACGATTTTGGAATGCTACATGTATTAGGGTGAAGGGTATTAGACTTATTGTTGCTTTTAACACATTCATTTTATGAATATGGGGACTAGCTCAAACAGGGCCAGCCCGTTAGTGTTAGAAGGTGAAGCTAGGGTTTTTGGCTCCCAAAATTTTAATGCCCGCTTTCATAAAAGAAAAATTGATAGATTATATATATTATATAAATGGTTTTGTTTTCCTAACCATGAAATTGTTCTGGTGTATTGGTAAGAGCGTGGTCCATTTTTTTTTAAGACCGTTGTTCGATTCTCATTATCCACATAATTTGAATTTTGGATATTACCAAGAGCAACAACTGCCCAAATCAACAACTTAAAATTAGGAATAAAAGTCCAAATCTATTCTTGCTATATTTTTTTTTTCAAATATTTTTAAGTAGAGTTTACTTGTTCAAAACAATGATAGAATTCAGAAACTGTTTTTTACAATGTTTCAGTTACTTTTTTTTTATTCAAATATCCTTCGATAAATTTATATTCATTATGTTTACATCTTTCGCCTTCGCGGCACTTTAGATTTAGGTTTGTTTCTTTTAAAAAACAAATATAATATTTAGGTTTGTTTCTTTTAAAAAACAAATATAATATTTCGGCACTTTATATTTAGGTTTGTTTCTTTTTAAAAACAAATATAATATTGTAAGGCCCCCGACCCGGGTGCCCTACTTTCACGCTGGTTGGATTTACTCATTCGCATAATTTATAAAATCAGAGTTAATTAAAACATTTCGTGGAAATAAAAGTCAATCATTCGTATATAACATAAACATCTTGTCTTAAACAGAAATAACATAAGTTTTAAACATAAAACATAAATGACACGGGTGTCTTCTTCATAACGATGCCAGTCTTCCTCTTATTGTCACTTGTCCTCATCAAGCAACTTGTCTCATTCTACTTGCCTGCGTACATACTAAAAGTCAGCTACGCTGAATAAGTTGTAGTTAAGTAACATACATTACGTTCACTTACTTACTAATATGTGCCCGAAGATACGTATTAATACTTACCTGTTCATCTATTACTCAAATATACATACATACATTTATACTTCTTACTAACTACATACCTCGGATATTATAAAGATCTGTTTCCCACATACCTAGGATATTATAAGGGTCCAGTCCCTACATACCTTGGAATTAATAAGGATCCAGCGTCCTACATACCTTGGATATCGTTAGGGTCCAGTCCCTACTTACCTTGGATATTATAAGGGTCCAATGCCCTACATGCCTCAGTTATTATTAGGGCCCGGTGCCCTCTAACATACCATACAATTCTACTTTGTTACCTTTCCTTTCTACTTCCTTCAATCATAACTAAGATAACAACTACGTGCATACTAGTTAATCAATCCATAACATTCACATTCATACGCAAACATATATCTGATATACACTTACCATTTAAGTTAAGTGTATAAATCTACACACATCGTAGTAGGCACACAGCCCCGAAAACATAACACATAAAAAGGGGCTATAACTCACCTGGATCCTGTTACATTCACCGTTAATAATAATTCCCTTCCTGAGTTGTGCGTGGCTAACTGTTTAATAATGTATGCGTATCAATCCTCTATAATCTCTTGCCATTCATTTCTTAAGTTAACGGGGTTACTTTTAAGTTAACGGAACCGACATGTAACCTCATTTAACCGTTCATATTAATTAATTTATTATACTTAACCTTATCTTATTAATGAACCGTCTTTATTAGTTCGTGTTCTCGACGACATTTATTATTATCGTATTTATATTTATTATTATATTAGTTCATACTATCCGTTTTTATTATTACTATATAATTATTTATATAAATGTAAGTTACCCTTTGTTCGTACACTCCTTTTAATTTCTCCATTTATAACGAACTCTTACGTTTAGGTGTTTCCAAACGGGTCCCATAATTCATCGGTTTGGCATAAGGCTGGTTGCGTGTTCTAGACGAGTCAGGTCTCGGGTTCGGGCTTCGTTTACTTTCCTATCATTTCTTTAACCATAATGTATATTTTTATTATTACACATTTATTATAATGTATTATTATTAATATAATTATTAATAATATAAGTTTATTATGTCCCTACCCACCCACACCACCCCCCCTTCTTTCTTCTTCTTTTCTCTCTCCCTCTATATCACGGCTACCGTCGCTGCTGGCCATTTCTGGCCACAGCATCGACGTAACAAGAACACGGGGTCCCAACGATTCGCTCGAGGAAAACAAGTCGCATCGGGTTTGTGTCGCACGCCAACTAATTCGCATCCAACATAATTCGCATGTACCAATTCGCTTACAAAATTCACATGTACCAATTGGCTTACAAAATTCACATGCCGTGTGTCTCGAAACATTTCACGTGCCGTGTGACTCGAAGCAATTCGCATGCCGTGCAACTCGGAACAATTCGCAAGCCACGATTCGCGCGAATGATTTGCTTGATTCGCATTGGGGTTCGTGCAAATCCGTTTCTGTAAGCTATTCGCATAAGGTTTTCCAGATCTGGTTCGCGTAGGGGTTTCAGACCAAGTTGTTGACAGCTGGCTCGGGTCTTGCGGGGGATAAGGGACCGACTGACGGAGATTGAATCCCTTCCAGTTCTGCAGGTAAATCGAGCTTATACGCCACTTCTCCTACACGAGCGATAATCTTAAACGGTCCAATGTACCTTGGACACAACTTTCCTCTCTTTCTAAAACGAATGATACCTTCCACGTCGAGACCTTAAGCATTACGTTGTCGCCAACGTTAAACTCGATCGGTCGTCGTCGCTTATCAGCATAAAACTTCTGACGGTCTTGAGTAGCTTTCATTCTGGCCTTGATCTTATCAAACTTAGAGGAGGTTTCTTGCACCACTTCCAAGCTACCAATCTCTTTTTGACTAATCTCTCCCCAGCATACGGGAGTTCTACAACGTCTACCATACAACATCTCGAATGGAGGCATACCAATACTCGAATGAGAGCTGTTGTAGTAAGAGAATTATGCTAAATGAAGATGATCATCCCAACTTCCTCCAAAATCTAACACGCATGCACGTAGCATATCCTCAAGGGTTTGGATAGTCCGCTTAGACTGCCCATCTATTTGAGAATGATGCGCCGTGCTCATATTCAATCTTGTTCCCATAGCTTCATGAAACCTCTTCCAAAATCGGGAAGTGAAACGGGTATCTCTGTCGGATACAATCGACAACGGCATTCCGTGCTTCGTCACCACTTCTTTATTGAACACATTCGCTAACGTTTCTGACGAGATGGCCTCTCGTATAGGCACAAAGTGAGCACTCTTAGTCAAACGGTCCACAATCACCCAGATGGTATCATGATTATTAGCTGTACGCGGTAGCTTAGTTATGAAATCCATAGTGATATGTTCCCATTTCCACTCGGGTATTTCTAGTGGCTGTAGTTTCACATACAGTTTCTAGTGTTCTGCTATAGCTTGTAAGCAAGTCAGGCACTTGCTGACATAATCAACTACTTCATACTTCATACCAGGCCACCAATAGTCCTTCTTCAAGTCTTGATACATCTTGTTGGATCCTGGATGAATCGAATATTGAGATTTATGAGCCTCGTCCAGAATTCGACTTCTGAGATTCCATGGCGCGGAATCCACATTCGATCGAATCTGATCTTTACGCCTTGCATATTATCAATCAACTCAGTCTGTTGCCCAAAGATCCTTTCCTTCTTTATTAACCCTTCATCTGCAAGTACTTCTGTTTGGATCTTGCTGATTTCTGTAAAGAGATCTGTGTTAACAATCAGCTTGTAGGACTTTACTGTTGCTATTACTTCTGCATTCTTCCGACTCAAGGCATCAGCAACTACATTAGCCTTTCCCGGGTAATACTTAATTTCACAGTTGTAGTCTTTGATCAACTCTAGCCATCTTCTTTGTCTCATATTCAATTCTTTCTGCTCGAAGAAGTATTTCAAACTCTTGTGATCCGTATAGATAGTACACTTAGTACCATACAAGTAATGTCTCCAGATCTTAAGAGCATGTACTACAGCTACTAATTCTAAGCCATGCCTCGGGTACGTACTTTCATGAACCTTCAATTGTCTAGATGCATAAGCTATAACCTTCCCTCGTTGAATTAGCACGCAACCTAACCCTTGATACGAGGCATCAGCACAAACTACTAAATCATCGTTACCATCGGGTAAAACAAGAATTAGAGATTGCGTGAGCCTCTTCTTCAGTTCTTCAAACGCCTCTTCCTGATGCTTACCCCAATTGAACACCACAGGTTATCGGGTCATCCCGGTCAACGGTGCGGCTATCTTGGAGAAACCTTGGATGAATCTCCTATAATAACCAGCCAACCCTAAGAAACTGCGTATTTCAGTCGGATTTTGCGGCATCTTCCAATTCTTTATCGCCTCAATCTTCGCTAGGTCCACAGTAATCCCCTCGGGATTGATTATGTGACCTAGAAACTTCAATTCACGCAACCAGAATGCGCATTTCTTGAACTTGGCGTACAGTTTCTCATCTTTCAAAACTTCCAATACTTCTCTCAGATGCTTAGCATGATCAGGCTCGCTTTTTTAATAAATTAGTTTATCGTCGATGAAAACGATAACCAACTTGTCTAACATTGGCCGACACATCCTAATCATCATGTCCATGAATGTCGCGGGAGCATTCGTTACACCGAACGACATAACGAGGAACTCGTAGTGTCCATACCACGTCCAAAACGCTGTTTTAGGAATGTCCGCCTCTTTCACTTTCAATTGATGATAGCCCAATCGAAGGTCTATCCGCGAGAACCAGCTAGCACCTTGTAACTGATCAAACAATTCGTCAATCCATGGCAACGGATATCTATTCTTCACCATAAGCTTATTCAGCTCGCGATAATCGTTACACATTCTTATGCTTGTGTCTTTCTTCTTCACGAACAATACCGGCGCGCCCCACGGGGAAACACTCGGTCGTATGAAACCTTTGTCGAGGAGTTCTTGTATTTGGGACATTAATTATTTCATTTCGGACGGCGCCGGTCGGTAAGGTGCTTTCATAACGGGCTGCGCTCTTGGTACTAACTCAATCTGAAATTCTACCTCTCGTTCCGATGGCAATCCCGGAAGGTCCTCAGGGAACACCTCGGGATAGTCGCACACTATTGGAACGTCTTTCACTTCCTTTGCCTCCGCTGAAGGATCGACAACATACGCCAGATAGGCACCGCACGCTCGCCTTAACATCTTATCGGCTTTTATCATCGAAATGACGTTAAGCCCCTTACTTTCCTTATCACCATAAACCGTCACTGTACCACCATTCAAGGACTTTAACCTTATTAACCTACTATTACACAATATCTGAGCCTCAAACTCAGACAACCAATCCATTCCTAAAACCACATTGAACCCTCCTAAGGTCATTACATAAAGACTAACAAGGAACTCACGTCCCTCTAATTCTATCTTACCGTTCTTCACCATTCTCATGATCCTAACAGAGGTATCACTAGCCGTTTCTACCATAAACGTTTCAGGCACATGACTACATGTCATTTTAGCTAACTTATAGAATGTTGCATCTATGAAACTTCTATTAGCACCTGATTCGAACAAAACAGAAGCAGAAATATCGTTTACGAGAAATGTACCTGTCACAACATCGGGAATCTATTTGGCTTGTTCCTGAGTCTGCATGTAAGCCCTGGTTCTCGGCCTATTCTTCTCAGCATCTCTCTTCCCACTTCCTCCAGCTTCACCCTCAGTGCATTCTCGATTCATATGACCTGTCTTCCCATATTTGTAACAGGTGGGTTTCGCGTTACATTCATGAACGTAATGCCCCACCTTCCCACACTTATCACAGACGTTTGACCCAAATTTGCACACTCCTCCATGAGGCTTCCCACACTTATGGCACTCATTAGTACCAGCACTCCACTTACATTCCCCACCATGAATTTTCCACAAGTCTTGCACTGTTTTATTTCCCATACCTTCTGTTTCTTATCTCTCGGGTTCCACAATGAGATACAATTCTAATTTTTATTAAACCGCACGTTCATAAAGCAACAGTATAATCCAAATCTTGTGACTTAAACCACCATTTCAATCCAAACATCAGTCCAAACATTCATAAATAATTTCTCAAAATTCAAAAAAAATAAAATAACAAAGTCACGAAATCTTAAAAAATAACAATGAAAAAAAATTAATTTTCTTTATTAATCAATAAATGATGATTATAAGAATTTATTTTAAAACTTTCTTCAACTTAGAAGTTAATGTTTAAAATTAATGTTCAAATTAACATGTGTAAATTATATAAATAGAGAATTGATGAGTTGGAAGCCTATGTGAACATGCTAGTTGAATGTCATGTGGAAGCCTTGTATTACTTATAGTTTAGTAAGATTTTTATAACCTATTTAAATTAGACATTCCATCTAATTTGGATAGTTCACTGATTTTGGATAATAATAATTTGGGTGAATCCCCCTATATAATAATGAAACAAGGTCTCCATGGCCACGTGTTCTTTTAATATTCAGGAAGCTAATGTGTCAATCATATACCTCATTTGCTGATGCGTCAAGTTTATATTCAAGCTGAAAAAAAAACCTGGTCTACTATCATCCATCCAATTTTGAATAACCCTAAAACATATCAAGCACATACACATACGCCTCTTTCCCTTTTTTCTTCATCTTCTTCTTTCTTATCAACCAAACCCTAGTCATCATTCCCTACCACTACTTCCTGTAATATTTCGACGACACATCTCTATGTCCTTTCAATTAGCCTAAATCCGATTCTCAATTTCAAATTCTAGTTTCTTTGCTACCTTGGCATTCCACATGCTTCCGGTAATCGCCGGCACACCTCTATGCCTTCTCAATCGGCCTAAATTGGAAATGCGGTTCATCCTTTTTCCGCTCCGTCGTTCTTCAGGTGATTTTTGTTTAGATTTGTATTATTTGTTTTTGGTATCTAGGGTTTGTAGTTTTTCTTTACTGTGTTTTGATTTATTATTGTGTTAGAATATTAGCACCGAAAGAAATGAGAAAAGCAATGCTTTTTTGGTTGATATTAAGCATGCTACTGCCGTACTTCTCTCCATCAGATTAACCCAACTTATTGAATAATCAACGATTGATTTACTTGACAGGAACCTCTAATTTCAAGGTACAGTCTTTCGTTAAACATTAGATCTGTTTACTTTGTTCTTTTTTGTTGAAATACATTAGTATCATTACTTTGATTCTCTTATGACTTTGATTGGCTTAACTTTTTTATAGGTTTGACAACAACTAAAGGCGATGTTCGTCAAATCAATCGGTCAAATCTAACTAAATTGTACTTTATGAATCGCTAATTCAAGGTATAGGTATTTTGCCAAACTTTAGATCTGATTACTGATTGATGATGCTTTTGATTATGATATGATGCGTATATGTATGTGTTTGTTGATACGGTTTTTAATATTAAGTGTTTGCTGTTACTTTTTTTTGTTATACGCAGACGAATTAATTGATAATTATTGACTTAATAATTATGTTTGTTTGATGCTGTTGTATTTATTCTTGGATGGACCAGACTTGAATTGTTAATTTTGTAGAAAACATGTTGTTTGGTTGTTTTTGCCTACTTTTTTTAGGACACTTGTGAATATTTACTTATAAGGCTTTTCTTAATTTAATACAATTATGGATCTTGTGTTATGTTTTTAGCATTGGTTGAATATTGATCTTATAAAAAATTGATTTTAAAAGTAATTTTGGAATTAGGATTCTATGGTTTGTAAAAATTCATGAGTTAACTAATTCAACCAAGTTATAGGGTTCTTACATTTCTCATCATATGCATTTTTATTTCTCATCTATTGTATTATAATCTTAGGAGTTGCTACTGAATGTGATTTGGTCACAAGGTTATGTTTTTCATATTTATTTGTGAAATTTTTCAGAATGCTGAAGCTTAAAACCATATGGAAACTGATTTCAAGGTACGAGTCTTTCGTTAAACTTTAGATCTGGTTACTTTGTTCATTTTTGTTGAATACATTAGTGTCATTACTTTGATTCTCTTATGACTTTCATTGGTTTCATTTTTTTTATAGGTTTGACAACAACTAAAGGTGGTGTTCATTAAATCAATAGGTCAAATCCAACTACATTGTACTTTACGGACCGCTAATTCAAGGTATCGGTATTTTGCCAAACTTTAGACCTGATTACTGATTGATGATGCTTTTGATTATGATATGATGCATATATGTATGTGTTTGTTGATACGGATTTTAATATTGAGAGTTTGCTGTTATTTTTTTTTTTGTTATACGCATACGAATTAATTGATAATTATTGACTTAACAATTATGTTTGTTTAATTCTATTGCATTTATTATTGAATGGACCAGACTTGAATGTTAATTTTGTAGAAAACATCATAGGGATGTTATTTGGGTTTGTTTTTTCGGGTCTTGGGTTTTTCGCGGTTTATACAGGTTTCAAAGTTTTAAATCTAGACCCGAAACCCAACCCAAATCTCCCACGATTTTTTCTGGTTCGGGCTGTTCGGGTTGGTTAATCGGGTTTCGAGTATCTAAGAAAAAAAACTTAGTTAACTATAAGGTCACCGGATTGGGTTAATCAGGTTTCGAGTATCTAAGAAAAAAAACTTAGTTAACTATAAAGTAACTTAGATTTATAGCTAGAGTATCGTAATCGATTAAACAAAATGTGACATCCCACATCGGTTGGGGAGGAGAACTAAGCCTTCTTTATAAGAAGGTGGATACCTTCCCCATCATAACGCGTTTTGGGCGCATAATGGTAGTGGATGAGAGGAGAAATCCACAGTTAAGCGTGCCCTGATGGGAGTAGTATCAGAATGGGTGACCTCCTGGGAAGTCTCCACTTGGGCAACCAAAAGCAAATCCGTGAAGCGATAGTGGTACGTCCCAGCCAAAACGGACAATATTATGGTGCAACGGTAGCTGGGCTGTTACATATGGTATCAGAGCCAGAGCCAGGGCCAGACCGGTGGTGCCAGGTCCCGTGAGGACGCTGGACCCCTAAGGGGGGTGGATTGTGACATCCCACATCGGTTGGAGAGGAGAACTAATCCTTTTTTATAAGAAGGTGGATATCTTCCCCATCATAACGCGTTTTCGGCGCTTAATGGTAGTGGATGAGAGGAGAACTCCACAGTTAAGCGTGCCCGGGTGGGAGTAGTATCAGGATGGGTGACCTTCTGGGAAGTCTCCACTTGGGCAACCAAAAGCAATTCCATGAGGCGATGGTGGTACGTCCCGGCCAAAGCGAACAATATTATGGTGCGACGGTAGCTAGGCTGTTACATATTGTATCAGAGCCAGAGCCAGGGCCAGACCGGTGGTGCCAGGTCCCGCAAGGACGCTGGACCCCTAAGGGGGGTGGATTGTGACATCCTACATCGGTTGGGGAGGATAACTTAGCCTTCTTTATAAGAAGGTGGATATCTTCTCCATCATAACGCGTTTTCGGCGCTTAATGGTAGTGGGTGAGAGGAGAACTCCAAAGTTAAGCGTGCCCAGGTGGGAGTAGTATCAGGATGGGTGACCTCCTGGGAAGTCTCCATTTGGGCAACCAAAAGCAAATCCGTGAGTCGATGGTGGTACATCCAGGCCAAAGCGAACAATATTATGATGCGGCAATAGCTGGGCTGTTACACGAATATACCATAATTGATTAAACCATACTTGATTAAACAATTAAGTCAAACATAATATACATAATCAAACTTGATATGAACCTACTAATCGATTCAACAGTGTCAAAGTTTAAACTATACTCGATTAAGTTCAATACACATAATCTCGAATAAGCCATACTCTACTAAACTGTTAAGTCCAACATAATATTTAGGTGTGGACATAACTAAAAATCGATGTATCCTACATTTTTATGATTTTGTGTGTACGATCAGATTACCTAGGTTTTATGTTCCCAAATCCTAACATGATTATATTTTCCTAAAGTCTTATGATCATTTAATTATGAAGAATTTTTATGATAACATTTAATAATTTAAAATGCTACTATTGTCTTTTATTATCAAAATCGAACCCAGATTTGAGCTCGATTGCGATCAAATAGAATATATCATAATAAAGTTGGTTATTAAATCTGCCTAAAATATCATAATCAATTAAACAATATATACCAAAATCAAAATCGAGTGAACCTACTAATAATATAATGGGTTTTTTTAATTAAAAGGCTTTTCGGGTTGACCCAAAATCCAAATGTTAGACCCAAGAAGAAACCCAAATTAGTTCGGTTCGGGTTCGGGTTTGTCTTATCTTGGGTTCGGGCTTTTTCAGCTCGGGTTAGTTTGGGTACGGGTTTTCTCAGGTTGGGTTTCGGGTAAAAGTGACAGCCCTAGAGCAGCATGTTGTTTTGTTGTTTTTCCTACTTTTTAAATTATAAGGCTTTTCATAATTTAATACAATTATGGATCTTGTTTAATGTTTTTAGGATTTGTTGAATATTGATCTTTTAAGTGTAGAAATCTTATAAAAAAATTGATTTTAAAAGTAATTTTTGAATTACGATTCTATGGTTTGTAAAAATTCGTGAGTTAACTGATTCAACCAAGTTATGGGGTTCTTACATTTCTCATTGTATGCATTTTTATTTCTCATCTAATGTATTATAATCTTAGGAGTTGCCACTGAATGTGAATTTGGTCACAAGAGTATGTTTCTCATGTTTATTTGTGAAATTTTTCAGAATCCTGAGGCACAAACCATGTGGAAGCTTATGTTTGGAATCACCAAAAATTGCCATAGATGTGGATTATGCTGCTATTTTAGCTGTAATTGACCCCATGGTATATCTCTGTCTATTTTATTATTTGAATTTATATTGTTGTTTAAATTTTAATTACATTTAGTATTTGTGGTTTCTTACTTCTATAAATTTCACATGGTCAACTATTTATGTTGACACATATCCATTTTTCAAAAATTTTCAAGACTTTACACCAAAAAAATATAAAACTTTTTACCCTAAACACTTAAACTTTCTTCATGTGTTCAGCCCTTCTTAAAGTAGCTTTACACTATTTTTAGATTTAAAAAATAAAGTGGCAAAAAAAAATTTTATCAAATTTTCATTCTTTCTTAAAGTTACTTTGAACACATATTTGAAATTTTCCATTTGTTCATTATTATATATACAATTCACCTTATATAAGATTATCTTCAACATTAGCATTAGTCTCAATAGTTTACATATATCTTAATCTAAATTGACCATACAAATAAGATTATTTTGAAATTTTTCATTTATCTTATATTAGATTATCATTTGAAATTTTCCTTACTTCTATAATTTTCATATGATCAACAATTTATGTTGACACATATCCATTTTTCAAACTTTTTCAAGACTTTACACCAAAAAATATAAAACTTTTTACCCTAAACACTTAAAGTTTCTTCATGTGTTCAGCCCTACTTAAAGTAGCTTTATACTATTTCTAGATTTAAAAAATAAAATGGCAAAAAACTTTCATCAAATTTGCATTCTTTCATAAAGTTACTTTTGAACACATATTTGAAAATTTCCATTTGTTCATTATATATACAATTCACCTTATATAAGATTATCTTCAACATTAACATTAGCTCAATAATTTACATAAATTATAATCTGAATTGACCATACAAATAAGATTATCTTGAAATTTTCCATTTATCTTATATAAGATGTAACATCACAAATTTCATGAGTTATTTAAAGAATCGGTTTAATTAAATAATAAAAGATGAATGTAATTATCTAAATTACAAGGGTTTAGTGTCAATAGATGAAAAGTTAAACATGAAACCCTACCTCCTTCCTATAAATATAGCCACCATCCCATTTTATAACAATCTCCACCTCTAGCCTCCCTCCTTACCAATTCCCGTTTTTAGAGAGCAACCCACAAAGATCAAACGATTCACGGAGATCTAACCGTCAGATCGATCTCAAATTTAAAATGAGTGTTCATAGAACATAAATGAAGATTTCTACCAGACAGATCTTCGATCAGAAGTCGGGAAGCCCGGTTTTCATCAGAAAAACATTAACAGTGGGAAATGAAGTTTTCCGGAAACTATTTAGATTTTCCGACGATGGTGGCGGCGGATTCCAGCAGAGGCAGCAGGCAGCCCTGGTAGAGCTCGGCGACCCAGTCACGTGGCCGCTTGAATCACTCAATTCCGAGTTTGTTTGATATGGTTTTGGGCTATTCGAGTTTATCGATTGTTTTTCCCTAGATTTCCCTAGTCTCATTGTAATTCTGTGTTTATCGATTGTTTTTAGGTTACCCCTTGCACTTTAGGGTGTATTGAGAAAGTGAGACCGACGGGTGATTTGACTTATAGGGAGCTTTAGTATTGTTGTAGAGACTGACAGGTAATCCGACCAACCGGTAAGTTTGAACGCCGCTTAGAGTTTTCATTTAGGTCACACCCACAGAATGATCAGGGATCCACTAGGTTATCTAAGTGTGTCAGATTTTAAGATCCCAGTTCCATCATAGTTTCCATACCCGAGAGAGATCTGAGAGTTACAAGTAGGATTCTAAGCCTCATTAGTGCTTCTCCTATCTTTGAGTTTGTCTAGGTCATCGTGTTGAAGTCAGTCAGTGTCGGTTTTTAGTTCAATTAGGCAATCGTTTAATCAGTAAAATTATTAAGTTCTTATTCAGAGTCTAGTTTAAGTGTCGCTAGTGTCATTTGGGTTCGATATCCGGACTTCATTAGGCTTTACTACCGTTGATAGGTACACTTGCCTATCTAATGGTCTAGCAATAGGATAGTCTAGGTTTATAAATTTAAAACTAGAGTGTCTAGGTTAGGTTTAATAGACCGCTTTCAGCACATCAAGTTTTTGGCGCCGTTTCCGGGGATACTTAGGCGATAGCGAAACTAGCTTTGATTGAACTTAATTGGTTAACTAGTCTTTTTGTGTCTTGAGTTGTGGTGTGTATGGTGAGTCCATGTCTTTGTGTATTTTGTGATTACTCTAGTGAGTCTATTATTTGTGTGTCTAATTGTCTGCGTCTAGTAAGTCTTAGAGAGTTTTTTTAGTGCGTCAATTAAGTTTTAGTAAATATTATTAATTATATATTTATCTGGTGCCCGTGATCCGCTTTTTTGAGTGTCCATTGCAGTGATCATTATGGAGCATTACTATAGGAACCGTCAGCATGGATACAATTATAGTTATCGGGATCGTTTTAGGGAAGTTTTGTGTGAGATATGTAGTGGACCCCATTGATCATATGATTGCTATTATTCACAAGGTGGTCGCACAAACGAGTATGATGATCATCGACCTTACTCGCAACCGTATGAGCCTCAATGTCAATCATCATCTATACGCGAACTCACCAGATTCACAGATGAGTTGTTGCAAAAATGTTTAAATAGTTGTTATCATTGGGATCCAGAGCAAAGTAGAATTAGAACTGAGCAACATATAATGGAATTTGATGAAGCAGTTAGAAAAATGAATGACAATTTCAGGGTATTGAGCGACTGGTTGGCCGAAGATCGAGAGGAGCGTTTAACTAGTAGTATATAGCAAATTGGTTGTGATCCAGAACACACCCTGGAACCGGAGACCATAATGGACGATGAAGTCCCACCTCCGATTCAACAGAGCGTTGGCCATGTTGGCTCAGATTATCAGTATTCCACGCTTTGGTATTGTGGATCCGAACCCGTTGATGATGATTTTTGGGGTGATGAGGAGATAGAGGTAATAGAGTTGCCTAATGACACTGTGGTTGAAATTGAAGAAAGTGATGAGGTGAGGGAAAATGCCATGGAGGAGGAGCACATGCTTTCATGGGAACTGGAATTTGGTGATGAGTAATTAGATTTGCCCCCTCCGTGTTGCAAAGAAGAAGAGTTTGACCCACTTGGTGATATAAAGCTTCTTGAGGATTTACTGTATAACGAGCCAAGTGTGGGGATTGAGAAGGAGCATTGTGAGGAGAGTCGTGAGGATGTAAGTGACTCGGTTACTATGGCATTACACATCGAATCTGGTAAACCAAATAACGAACCGTACTCAATCTCCATTCGGAGCGTATCGAGGTTCCAAAATTTGGCTAGAAGAGAAAGGATACCGAGGCTCAGGGATCGAATTGTTCTTAGGAAATTGTCATACACACCTAACTTCACTGAATCATTATGTAGGGATGACCACCTCTTGGATTACACGCATATCATACAGTTCGGTCCTGGGAAATTCAAGAGTTGGTGGGCCGAGTTGAATTCATATCTTTGGGCCCATAAGAGTTTTGTGATTGATTTCTTCCCAAATGATTGTAAGAGCAGAATGTTGAGGAGCATCGATGGGAAGAGGATAAAGGAGAAGCCTCCTGATTGAGGTTTCCGGAGCGAGTCCGGCTGAAGACTCTTCTGTAAACTTAGCGCTTCCCGGGAGGCAACCCGGTAATATGTTTTCTATCTAGTTTATTTTATTTTGATTTTATTTCTTATTATGCCGGGTGTTTTCTTCTTTTGTTTTCATGTTGTTTCAGGGTTGTGTATGGACGGTTGATGAGCTAGGGTTTGAAGCAAGTGTGGGGATGCTGACTACTGCAGGATTCCCGAGACATTTTCAGAACTATTATTTGTTTATTGCAGCATTTGTTCGTGAGTGAGAGTTTGGTAAAGAGCACGTGATTTTGAGGTTTTCGTTCGAATTGGAGGGCAAGGAACATGATCCACCATACAATTTCACCAATACATTTACCAGGGGAGTCTGTTCCACTTTATTTTTCTTTATGCTTTATTTGTGTATTTTCCTTGCCTCACATTGAGGACAATGTGAAATTTAAGTGTGGAGATGGAGAATTGACGTTTTAAAAAGAAAAATAAAATAAGCTAATAAAAAATATTTCAGAAAAATCATAAAAAAAATTGAAAATTTTAGAAAAATGTCCCGAAAATTTTAAGTTAAGTTTGCAAAATAATGGAAAATGATAGAAAAATTTAAGATTGGTCTTTTAAAACTACTACTATATATGAGATTAAAGAAAAGGATAGCGCACTTAGCTTGGGATGTGTCGGTAGGCCCAACTAGCTTTGAAAGGTTTCCCTTGATTATTATTAATATACCTAATATTCATAAAACTTGTGGGTTCTCATCTTGAGGGGGGATACTGAAGCTGAAAATTCGATAAGGCATAGCGAGTATTACTATAATTTGACTACCTTGATGTGGTGAGAATTACATGCACTTAAATTTAGCATGCCACTCTATTTTATGAAAGTAAAGAACGAGTGATGGCGCCCCGGCATGTCCAATTTTTTTTACAAGCTTAGAAAAATAGTTATATATTTAGGTAAAAGATGCCTAAGAGTATAAAATCTTGTTGCACGAACATAAAAGATGTGCAATTATTTTGAAAGAAAAAGTGAATGAGAAAGTTATGAAAATGCCAAAGAAGCACTCACACACAAAAAAAATCAAAAATAGAAAAGGAGGCCAAAAGGCACATACTAGACGGGGCCGAGAGCTTACGTGTTACCAAGGGGATGGTGACTCTGAGGATATACTATTGGGGTTTAAGGTTTTTAGTCAATAAATATGTTTAGGAAATACTAAGGGTGGAGGCCTGAGACCGTCATATACTGGGTTGCAGCTCGGGTGAAACAATGCTGGGCCGAAATCCGCTAATATAGTTTTAGGTTTAGCAATTGCTCGTACGACCTCACTTGACCTTTCATCCATCTAAATTACACCTAAGTGCATTTTCTTCTTGCCATTAAAGGGTTTTTAGCTTACGGTGATAAGTTGAACCAGTCTGTTTCAACCCTGTTTTATATTGTCTTGATTATGCTTGAGATGGGGATAAGCAGATCTCTAACTCTTTAGGTGTGAGACCCATAGGTTTATTGATATCACTTGAACTTAATCATTAAATATGATGAGGGGCTTGATAGGCTGGTGGCTGGGTTTAAGTGGACAACAATATCGGCAATCACGGTTTTTGCGTTTATCTGTGCTTAAAAATTAACCTATATGTTTTAAAGATCGATTTTAAATTATGATTCCATTGCATTATATATTTTTCGAGGACGAAATAAGCTTAAGTGTGGGGATGTTTGATGTGTTGCAAAACACATCTGGTTTTAATACTCAATTTATGAATAAATCATGCTTAATCACATTGTTTATATATAAAAATGGCATGTATTTATGGTTTATTGTGTTTATAGGTACCCGTGCATGGAAATAACGAAAACGAGGCTAAATCTTGACGAAATGAGCACACGAGAGAATGCACGGGAGTGAAAGAATAAAACTAGAAAATACAAATGGATTGGAAGTGGAGATAATAGAAGAGAATATGATAAAGGGTCATCATACGAATACGTAGGAAAAAACAGGGAAGAAAACGAAGCTATGACGAAGTTTCTACGGACAAAACAAAGAAAATACTAAAAAAACATATCAGAATTATCCTCCACGTGGCGTGGAGGATTGGGCTTAATGCTACGTGGGTCTCGAGGCACTCAGAAAAGGAAAGCGACTATTTTGTCTTATTAGACCCCTCGGAGGATAAGAATTCATGCTACGCGCGACTCGGAGGACCGTATGTCGGCAAAAAGTTTTATAAACCCTATATAAACAATTTTTATCAATCCTAATCGAATTATTCAACCTTTAGCCGTCCCTTAGGGACCCTTGGGGCGATTTTGGAGCAGGAGAGTGTTCGGGATCAAGACATTAAAGGCCGGTGCACGAGATTGATCATTAAGCAAGTCTTGGTTCGTTTATTCGGTTTTTCTTGTGTTTTCTTCTATTTTCAGAACATGTATGTGCTTAATTATTATATGTTGCTGCTGTTCTTGATGATTATCGGCTAGATTCCCATTCTACCTAGGTTTTTGATGATTACTTTGTGATTTATGGATTATTGTATGTTTATTGGATCTTATTGTTGGTTTAATGCTAAAGTAAAGAACTTGATAACAATTTTTATGATGTGTATGCGTATTTAGGTCTGATTTATCATCTTTCTTTGTTCCACATGTGTCTTGTTGAATGTATTTCAGTTATTGATGCATGTTTAGGTCACTTATTGTGTGTTTGTGATTATTTTATGGTTTTGCTAGGTGTAGTAATCCATAGGAACATTGGTTGGTGATTTGTTAGAACTTCATATTCTACCTATCTAGATAGCTGACACGTGATAGATAGTCGGGTTATCTTTAGGGTTAGGATTTTAGGTTTAAATACTCTGACAGGAGGTTTCCCTAGATTTCCCTAGTCTCGTTGTAATTCCGTGTTTATTGATTGTTTTTAGGTTACCCCTTGCACTTTAGGGTGTATTGAGATAGTGAGACTGACGGGTGATCTGTCTTTTAAGGTACTCTAGTATTGTTGGAGAGACTGACATGTAATCCGACCAACCGGTAAGTTTAAACGCCACTTAGAGTTTCCTTTTAGGTCACACCCAAAGAATGATCAGAGATCCACTAGGTTATCTAAGTGTGTTGGATTTTAAGATCCCGGTTCCATCATAGTTTCCATAGCCGAGAGAGATCTAAGAGTTACAAGTAGGATTCTAAACCTCGTTAGTGCTTCTTTTATCTTTGAGTTGGTCTAGGTCATCGTGTTGAAGTCAGTCAGTGTCGGTTTTTAGTTCAATTAGGCAATCGTTTCATCAGTAAAATTATTAAGTTCTTATTCAGAGTCTAGTTTAGATGTCGCTAATATACTTTGGGTTTGATATCCGGACTTCATTAGACTTTACTACAGTTGATAGGAACACTTGCGTGTCTAGTGGTCTAGCATTAGGATAGTCTAGGTTTATAAATTTAAAACTAGAGTGTCTAGGTTAAGTTAGGTTTTAATAGACCGCTTTCGGCACATCAGTTCATGCGAATTCTTTTGGCATGCGAATTGTTTGCATGCGACTGGATTCCATGCGATTTGATTCCATGCGATTGGTTTACCATGTGACGCGAATGGTCTTGCAATGCAATGCGATGCGATTCCTTAGGGACTTCACTAACCTAGAAGAATGATAGGGTCAAAAGTAGTGAATTGATACTATAAATTATTATATAGATAGACGTGGATAACTAAGGAGAAGTGTTGCAATACTTCAAAAAGGAAACATGACCCATGTGAGTTCTAGCCCCATTTCTCTTTGAAATGTTTTCGGGGCTATGTGCATACTTGTAAGACTAGAAGTATATATATACTATTATATACATATATGATGAAGGTGAATAGCTAATGCAAGAATGAAAGAATGTGGTGAGAATTTGTATGTGTTTGGTTTGATAACTTAATGTGATTGTAAGAGTTGAATAAAAAATATAATGTAAGAATCAGGGTGGCAGACCCTTCTAATACCTGGGCAAGAATAGTAAGAGTCCAATGTAAGAGTCAGGGTGGCAGGCCCTTATAATACCTGGGCAAGAATAGAGTGGCCGACTCTACGATATCGGTGCAAGAATTCAGGTGACAGACCCTTAAATATCTGTGCAAGAATTCGGGTGACATGCCCTTATAATACCTTAGCAAGAATAGAGTGGCTGACTCTATGATATCAGTGCAAGAATTTGGGTGGCAGACCCTTATAATATATGTGCAAGAATTCGGGTGGCAGACCCTTATAATATCTGTGCAAGAATGTAAGAATAACCGTTTGTTGTGTAAGAAAATGTAAGAATAACCGTTTGTTGTGTAAGAAAATGTGAGAATAGTTGTATGTAAGAAAATATAAGTATAATGTAAGAATAGTACCGAGTAATATTGTACGTAAATGAAAGAACGTGTAAGAATAATCATGTAACTTGTTAAAGTAGAACTCACTGAGCGTAGCTGAATTTTAGTATGCACGCAGGTGAGTAGGATGAGGCAGGTTGTTTGAGGTGGGACACATGGCATACGAGAAGAGACTAGCGTCGAAAGAAGATAGAGTCATGTGATTTTGGTGGTTTATGTTGAGACTATATATTGTGTTTAAGACAAGATTTTGTGATTTGTAATATATTGGTTAAAGTTTTAAGAATTCCGCAAAATGTTTAATTAACTCTGAACGCCCTGCTTGCGGTGCGCGCATATAATGTATATATGTGTGAACCCTCGGGTGGGCAAAAGTAAAATTGCACTAATTTTGACGTTATTTTACTAATCTCGTGAAAATAACGTTAAAAGTGGCGGAAGGTTAATCAGGCATCATGTGGTGGCGTTGATAGCCGAAAGACAAGGGCACATGCACCGATCAGCCGGTGTCCCGATGATTGAGTGCTATGTGCCTTATGTCCAAGGCTTGATGCAAAACTACTATCGAGCCGGGGGTCTCACCGGAAGCAGCCTCTCTATCCCTATGGGATAGAGGTAAGGCTGTCTACATCTTACCCTCCTCAGACCCTACCATAGCATTGCTATTGGTGGGATATACTGAGTACGATGATGTTTAATTAACTCTGATTTCAGAACTGTTTTTATGAGTAAATTCAACGTCCAATGTATGGCACCGGTATCGAGGCCTTACATAAGATTATCATTTGAATTTTTTCCTTACTTTATATTTTTCATATGGTCAACAATTTATGTTGACACATATCCATTTTTAAAACTTTTTCAAGACTTTACACCAAAAAGGTATAAAACTTTTTACCCTAACCACTTAAACTCTCTTCATATGTTCAGCGCTCCTTAAAGTAGCTTTAAATTTCAGGCTTTCCAAATCTGCCTTTTCTTTTGTTACACCCTATATTTTTTATTTGACCTTACATATTTTCATCAAGACCAAAGTTTTCAAACCTTTTCACCAAACAATTAACAGGTTACCAACACATATTCAACTTTATGCATTTTTGATACATACCTAAATAGATTTTTGCTTTACTCTTCAATATTATAAATACCACCCATGCTCCATCATATATCTACAACTCATCTTCTCATTTCTTTGTTTTTATTGAGTTCTTACACTAACAAATACACTCAACTCATGGAACCCAAGTATCATCTTCTCTTCATATTTTGTTTTCTTTTTAATGTTTTATATCATCAACATAGTTCATACACTGTTAAACATTTGTTGACAAACATTTATATTTGTTTACAGCTTGCCTGAACTCGGTAACGTCACTTACCTGAAGGATCTGGATTTGTCACGCCATGATTATATGGTCAAGGTTCATGTAATCCGGTTATGGAAACAACCCACGAACAACAATCCTCAACAGTGGTACTCCATTGAAATGATCGTTGTTGACGAGCAGGTATATGTTTCTCCGTTACTCATATATTATCATTTACTTGACTTAATAAAATATGAAACTTTTTCATTTTATCCTTACAAGGTACGACTATGCAAGCAAATCTTCTTCGTCGATGGTTTTCTAGATTTGAAAGTATTCTCGATGAATCATGTTATATTTTAAGACTTATCAAACTTTTTTCGTTTACACTGTTTGCTTAAATAATAGTGTTAGTTTTCTTCTCTGTTTAGTAAATACCACATTTAATCATTGTTTAGTAGGACTACCCAAACAAATGTATTTTTTTATATCGTAGTTCAACCATTTTGTCCTTTTGGTATATTTTGCTATAAGTTTTCAATATTTTTAACTATTAACAACTCACCTAACTAAGCAAAATATTTTACAACTATTAACATTTTATAACTATAATTGTATGAAGCTGTTTTATCAAAACCGGTTTTGAGCTGCTATAAATAGAACCGGTTTGATAAAAACCGGTTATAAACCGGTTTGCCTATATTACATTACAAATCTAATTAATAGCTTAATTATCCTGTTATAACTCATATCCATTTTAATACACAGTTTGCGTTGAAATTTGAAAGTCAATTTACTTTAAAGGAAATAATATCGGATATTAAACCCATTTAGAATTTGACTAAATCATTTACTAATATATCGGATATTAAATAGAGAGCTGACATTATATATAGAGCTGGAAATTTATTACACAAATGGAAAGTTGTTTCTACCAATAAATGTAAAGTTGTCACTATAGAAAAGTCACTTATTACTCCTTGCCTTTTCTTTATGAATTCATATAACAGAACTGGTTTTAAATTGATTGAAGGCAAACCGATTTGCAACTGACCCAAACCGGTTTTATCAGTTACAAGTTTCCAAAGGTTCAACCCGGTCCGGTTTATAACTAATTTAATATAAAACCGGTTTTGACTATTTTGACTCTAAACCGGTTCAGTTTCAACCGAAATCGGTTTAATTAAAAAAACCGGTTTGTACACCTCTAATTGCAAGTAACAACACCTTGCATTACTAAGCAATTTAAGTAAAACTACTAATATTATTATTTTTCCTTTTTTCTAGACTATTACTAGATTATCAAACCAACAATTGGTTTAAATGAGTCCAAGTACAAGTACGTAGACAACCAAAGCAAGCTAGGAATATATTGTGATACCGAAGTCTACCCATGCAATCAATTCTCTAGTCCAACATATGGGTTTTCATTCACAAACTTTAAGCGTATCGTTGAACAAACTTTTCTTGAAAATCAACCACTAGGTAATAATAAACATCAGTTTTATTCATTATAACTTACAATACTTATTTGTTTTTATAATTATTTAATGGTTGTTTGTTAGATGTAAATGGTTTTGTTGCTGATGTTAGGAACCCTACGAAAATCAAAACACAAAGGGGAATAAATGCAAAGAAAGTGATTGTCGTTCTTCAAGATCTACAGTATGTCTTTTTCTTAAATCATTTAACTATAAATATTAACTCTCAACAACTACTTTTTGAACGTTTTCTTTACTTTCTTGAAGGATGCAAAAAATTTACTTGACGTTGTGGGATTCTTATGTTGATATGATACTTGAGCATTGGGAAAACAGAGAACAACATGGTCTCATTGTTGTCATCCTACAGTTTGGTACGCTGAAGTACTTTGGAAAATCTTGTTTTGTTAACAAGTGTTTTAGTGTTTCAAAGCTTTTCATCAACTCTGACATTGATGAAATCACTTCCTTTCGAAACAGGTATCATAACTTCAATACTAAAACAATAATTTTTTAACATTTTGTTATTTACTTTTATTGAGCACTTGATGTTTTTTTGAATAGCCTTCTCCAGAAGTCTGCTGGTTCTTCATGTTCCACTCAATCTTTTAAGCTGTCAGGATTGTTTTTATCTTTTTATGATAAATACGTTGAAGAACTTAATCTGCATCAGGTTATATACATTACTTTACTATAATAATCGCTAATTCTTTTAAGTACTTATAACTTATAGTTATATTTTTTAGGTCAAATCTGTTGTAATTGTTGGGACAGTTCGGTTGATACCCGAAGACTTGCCTTGGTATTAATTAGCCTGTAAAACTTGTAACCGGAAGGTTACCAAACAAACCGGTGACAAGGAGAAAACTGTTGGTGTTTTGGTTGACGAGGAGGATGTTTACAAGTGCAAAAACCAAAGTTGCAATAACAATGTCATTCACTATCTGCAAAGGTATTAACAAATTCATAAGTTATCTTAATAATATTATTCATTTCACTGTGTTCGTATCTGCTTACCGACTTAAATACAATTTACTTTTTAGGTTTAGAGTTCCATTAGCTGTCCAAGACTCAACCGGAACTGTTTCTTTGACATTATTTGACCGTGATGCTTGCAAACTTCTCAACACAACTGCCTCAGCTCTTATCCACAAATATGCAAGTCTTAAGAACGGCTTATTACACATACAATATTATGTTTGCTTTTTTATATTTTTTTGTGGTTTATCTTTCAATATATCATCACAGGGGATTGATAACGGCGACTCTCCCACTGAATTTGATGTCCTTTTGGGAAAAAGTATGCTTTTAAGATTGAGATCTCACAATACAACTTAGATAATGGTTTTTCAGTTTGTGGCATTACCAAGCTAACTGATGACGTGGATGTCATTGCTGAACTCAAAAAGAAGGCCAACAATGTTGAGGTTGTACTACTGTTTTTTTGGTTCATTAAAGTTGCATTTATTCATCATAATCATTTTTAATAATCAATATTTTTTTTTTAATATTTAGGTGGACAACTCTACTTCCATTGGTAACGAAATCAATGATATCCATTCACAAGGAACTGTTGACTTGAAGGTATGCTTGTATGAACTATTAATTTTTTCATTACTTAAATTTATGATACTAAATATTTGACTTACAATGTAGGCTCTTCAATCTAATTATCTTACTATGGGTTTCCTTGCTGTTGAATCAAAAAAACCAGCAACTCAAAGGTATGTTTACATGAAATAGAAATCCATTTTTCTAATTTGATATTTTATTTTAAACTATTATTGTTTAAGTTATTCCATATTGAATATATGTATGGCCCCGATCCCAGGCGCCCTAGTTTGTTACAGCGATAGTCTATACAAATCGCAACGGAAATTTAATTTTTTATAAAATACTTCTAACTCTAGCTAGATCTTCAATATGGATAGCCTCGCGCGCACCCTAAGCTTGCCACATCATCAATAATACCTGCATGCATACTAAAAGTCAGCTACACGCTAAGTGAGTTTTAACGTTTCTTTCTTTTCATAAAATTTTGAATTATAATTAAATCTCATTCTTTAAACATTCATACGCAACGTAACACTCGTCTATAACTAGCCTCGTACGTACTTGCTCATAATCAAGCCTTCTATTCTTAATTGTAATCGAACCATATCCAGTTAGAGGGATTTGACATCCTAACTCGTTGCGCATGCATGAGGCCCGAAGGCTCTACGCACGAACATGCACCCGTTCTTCTTTGTATAACATCCATTCACATCAATATACATATTATTATTCTACGCAAATATTTGGCAGGGCTGGCTCCCTACCTTCTTTCTGTTCTATCCACTAACATTTACCCATGCCACTAGTATCCATAGATGGACCATACATTCACACAACGTATATCTATGCATTTAAAATTATCATGTCATGCAATCGTACTACATATGCACACATAATTAATAGCTACTGCACTTAGTATCCCTAATTGGACCACTTATTCATTGTATCCATAATTGGACCATCTCACCATAGTATCAATAACTGGACCATATTATCTTTTGTATCCATAACTGGACCATATTATTCTTCGTATCCATAACTGGACCATATTATTCTTCGTATCCATAACTGGACCATCTTATACATATTATTCTAATCAATAAATTCATTGTATCTATAACTAGACCACATTACTATCATAACATGTGCCCGAACACAGTATAGGCTTTTTGTAACGATTCCGGCAAATTCAGGTATACCCTAGCCGGAATATACCATTTATGTGTTATTTAATACTAAATATATGAATTATAATGTGTTTGTACGAGTATATAAGATTCCCAGTACGGATTATACTCGAATGTACAGTTAGTCGTATTGGAATTACGATTAACCGATGAACGCTTATTGAAACCCGAACGAATCGGGGATTACGTCATAGATGAAATATATGATGTTTAGTAAGGTTTACGAAGTATTAAGGCTTCGGGATAAGTGAATTATAGCACAGAAAAAGGATTTCGATTTATTAGTACGTCGGTACGTTAAACGAAACCTTTAATATCAAACCAAGCAAGAGACGATCGATCAAGCCGAAAAAGATGCACAATGACCGACAATATGATGTGTTGAGTCAATAAATGTCATGGTTTAAGTTTTTAAAGATTTTAAATCGGTTTTATATAAATTTTATTTTTAAGCCGAAAAACGACCGTTTTAGCCTCGTTTTAAGCCGAATTAAGTGTTTAACCGAAAAACGAACTGAACCAGATTATTCACAACATTATCCGGATTACACAATCCAAATGTGTGGCCATGGTTTGAGATGTGGGCCCCCCCCACCATACATGGACCGATCGGTCCATGGGTGCACACACACACACTTCATTTTCTTTTTTCTACATTCCAACTCTCCAAATCCTCTCAACCCTTTACACATTCAACCAAAACCTTTGATTTTTAAGAAGATCCACAAGGTATAAACATGTTATTATGGTTTGATCTTGCTTTTTAATTCCAAAATCATGAGAAAATGAGGTTTCAAGTGAAAAATGGGTGAAAACCCGAGATGAAACCGATTCTCGCATGATCAAGTGATGTATACAAGTTATACAAGGGATCTTGGTCCAAGAAAGGAGTTAAAAGAGTCAAAAACGAATTTTTACGGTTAAAATCTTTGTTTTGATGTCTTAACCGAAACCATGAATGAAATGGCTTGATTGTGGGTATAACTTGCTTGGTGTGGTGTTGTTGTGCTTGTAGGTGTTATATCTAGTTGCTAGCAAAGGCTAGAAAGCAAGATCTTTGCGATCTAAAGCTAGAAACACAAGGTAGTTCGGTTTTTCGTATGATTTGTAAGATTTGGACAGATTGTGGTAGACTTAGAGTTGAGTCATGAAATTTCACAAAGATGATCTACACATGAAAATATGAGATCTATGAAATTTTGGTAATTTTTGGGTAAAGGATGAATATTTGGTGAATTTAATGCTCGGTTTTGTCTAAAAATGGTGAAAAATAGCTAAACATCATGAAAAATTCTGGAAAAATTCAGATAATTTTTTTATAACATATAAAAGTCACATACAAAATTTCAGGTCCATTGGAGAAGTCTAAGTAGGCTTTTCGGTAAAACGAGATCTAGGGTTTTCTAGCTCAGTTTTGGTAAAAATAGCATGAAAAATGAGTTTTTGGTTCTGTAAAAATTACTGGGAACTATGTGGATGGCAGGAGTCATCCCAGAAAAATTTGGGATTTTTCTAAGGTCGTTTGGTATTTTCGACATATTTGGTGTTTAAATGACGTTTAAAAATAGATAAATAAATGTTAAATATAAAAATTAATTCTGGAAATATTTTTATAAAATTCCTTACTGTCAAAAACTGATTTGTGCAAAATTTCAAGATCCGAGACTAAACGGATAATTATTTGTGCTAAACAGAACATAAAAACAAACTTTTAAAGCTTAAAACGCGTAAACCGGCAAAGTTCGCCTAAGCGAGCTGACTGGTGTATAAAAACCCTAAAAATGGACTATTTTCATGAAAATGAGTAAATCAAGTAAAAATAAATCATCCGAAAGTAATTCGGATGATTTGGGTAATTTTACCCGATTTAGTCGTTTCCGGTATATTAAAGACGGAAACGGGCCCCGCGGCCAAACGGGGTGTCTAAACCGAGCTCTAATTTCACCACTTTAATTAAAATATCAATAACAACTATTTTCGGGTCATATGTGGCCAAACTCATTTTTGAAAACATAAAGGCGAATAACCGTGCTATGCACGCAAAACGAGAAAACAGACTAATGGTAGTTTTAACTAAAGAACTCTAAGTGATATCACAATCTAAGTCCTGAGAAGTGTATTGGGGTTAACATTGTCCCCGGATCGTGTACGGTACTGGGTTAACAGTGTCCCCGGACGTACCGGTTAACACGAATTTAAGTTATATTAATAGAAATTGTGTAGTAACGACTTAGGGATCGTATTACAGATCCGGACAGGTAGCCGTGCCAGTATTACATCTCTGCTCACCAAAAGGTGAGTTTCACGAGCCCCTTTTGATTGAACTGTTTTAAATATTTTCCCGAGGCGGAAAGCATGTTTTTATCAAAGTGTTTAAGTACATGCCGATCGCATGGAAATGAATGTATTTATATAATGTTTATTGTACGGGAATCGTACGGTAATGTATTAAGATGGTAATTGTCTGAGTTGCTAATATTGTAAGACCCGAAACAGTGTTCTGGGTTAACAGTGTCCCCAGAGGTTATTAAAAGTATTTCTGGGTTAACAGTGTCCCTAGAGGTTATTAAATGTATTTCTGGGTTAACAGTGTCCCCAGAGGTTATTAAATGTGTTTCTGGGTTAACAGTGTCCCCACGGGTTATTTGATAGGTTTCTGGGTTAACAGAGTTTTCACTTGTAGGCTCAGCATAATTACATCATTAATTTATGATTATTAAAATGATTTGTCATGGTTTATTTAAATTAGTGAAACTCACCAACTATTCGTAGTTGACCCGTTTTCTTTACATGCTTTCTAGGTACACCCAAATTGGAATGAGTGATACGTGCTTGATGATGTGTGCTATTTTGTGGAAGATTAAGGATCTATATTTTGCATTAAATATATTAATGTACTATCGGTAAAACTTATGTGATAACACCTAGATGGTAACGAAACTAGGAACAATGTAATTCGTTTAAATTAATGTAGTGGTGTTTTCTTTATAAGCAATGCTGTTGATATCAGATGTGTTTGTTGCATCCCGTGCACGTTTCCGCTGCGGTTACGGGGTGTTACACTTTTAGTCCTTTATTGTGCACGTGTCTGTGCTTTCCCTTCCATAGCACTCTGTCGTTTCCATAACTAGAGCATCTGACTATCGCATGCGTGTCTGCCTACCACTCATGAGTACTAGTGATGTAGACAGGTATAAGGTACTACGACCCTCCTGATGCCCACATCATGACTTACTCACGTTCTTAATACATTCTTAACATTATTAGTTAAATAATTTTATTACTAATCTACACATGTACTTTCTCTCTTAAAACATATCTCGTTCGTCTTTTATCTTCTTTCTTGAGTATGCATACAGCCCCAAAACGTTTAAGGAAAAAGGAGGCTAGAACTCACTTGTAGACGATTCCTTTCTGAGTTAATCATAATGTCTTTCTTCAACTGAGCTCGATAACTTTTATTGAATAACACGTATTAATTTTCTATCTTTTATTCTTGAGTTAACAGAGTTAACTTTTAAGTTAACTAATATGAACTCATTATTTATGAAACCGACACCGAACTTGTCGCTTACAAAACTAATCTTTATTCGTTAAGATCTCTATAAGTTACCAACCCGAACTTTCAAGTTAATGATTCCTTAAGGAACCGGGTTAACGATTCCTTAGCGAACTTATATCTTAACGAATCCTAACTTTATTACTTTAACGAACCGAACTTTATTAGTTTAACGAACCGGTCTTTTTAAGTTAACGATTCTTTTAACATGCTTATAAGGTAGCGGGTTCTTAACGAGTTTGTGGGTCATGATCCTTAAATGAGTCGGTTCTTGGGTTCGGGTTAAGTTCTCATATTTGAACCGAGTTTCAAGTTTTACTTAGGTACATTCACATCGGAGTCGTTTAGATTCCACTCGAGTCACATTGGAGTCAAATACATTCGAGTCACATAGGAGTCAAATACACTCGAGTCACATAGGATTCAAATACACTCGAGTCACATAGGAGTCAAATACATTCAAGTCACATAGGAGTCAAATCCATTCGAGTCACATAGAAGTCAAATACATTCGAGTCACATAGGAGTCAAATACATTCGAGTCACATAGGAGTCAAATACATTCGAGTGGATTTTTGGATCGAGTCCCTTGTTCCACTCGACTTATTTCGAGTCGATTTTCTTCTTCCTCATTTTTATATCATTCGAGCCGAACACCTTCCTCCCCAATCGACTCGATTCGATTCGATTTGGGTGTCCACATTCTATCGACTCAACTTATGATTCGGCTTCTTTGTTTACTCGACTCACCCTCGAACCGAACCCAACTCACTCATTTATATATATATATATATATACAGCCCAATCACTTCAACCGAGGTCCGTCTTCCTCACTTGGTTCGGTTAGGGTTTACTACAGTCAATTTGGTTCTTTTCGTTTCTATCTTACAAGACCCGTTTATTTATTATTATAACTTTTAACTAGGAAGAACGAGATGAAGATGAAAAGGATAACTTTGATCTTAATACATACCTTAGAGATGACACTAGGCTAGATCTTGATTTACTTGAAATCTCTAAACAAACCTTCTTAGATCTTGACTGGATGAGAAAGGGTAGGGATGTTTGTGTGCACAGGAGGGTGGAGTGTACATGTGTTTGATGAAGATGATGGAATGAGATACTTTATGGTTTTAAGTTGTTTATATAGGCTAAGCCTAGGCTTAAGGTCCATTATCCCTCTTAAGCCCGATAACCAACTTAATCTTATCCTTTCATCTCATTCTTATTTAATAACTTTAAATAACAACAAACGATAATTAAATAAAATTATTTTAGTTATAAATTCGAAAGCGTGGGTGTTACAATACATATTGTGACACTTTTATTATATTTGTGTTTAGGCCATAGCTAAATCCATGGCTGATAATGGCACTCCTTTACCAAAAACTTTGAATGAAAAATGCATTGAAAAAAGTCATGTTGGTGAAGCTATAGCATTTAAGAGGAAGTCAAAACATCCCGATTTTAAGAAAAACTTGATTGATAGTTTTGATCATGAGGATATTGGCCAATAGTTTTGATCATGAGGATATTGGCCAATTGCAAGCCAATTCTTTTTATTCCCAAGATTGAAAAATGATATCTTCAAAACTTAATGTTCTATGTTTAATTGTCGTTTTTTATTTAAATGTCTTTGCACTTAGTTTCATGGTTTAAGAACTTCCAAATCATTTTGTTGGACTTAGTCCAAGGTTTGTGTTAGGAATTTCATTTCCTGGAGTAACTTTTGTAACATTTGGTTAAACTATTATTATCGTTTGGTTATTTATGTGACGCTTATTTTGTTATTGGTTGGATATTTGGTTTTATTGACTGATATAGTATTAATCTTGAATGTGTAATTACAAGGAAATATGATAGAATATATAGCATGTATAGGAGAGCTATTTTAGGTATAAGTTACACAATTATTCTAATGGAGAGAATAAAGGATGTAGAGCAATTCAAGGAGAGTAATTTAGGGAGGTCTATTCGTGATAGGTGGACTATCCGTAATACGCCCCCGCAAGATGAAGGCTCCATTGGAGACGCCAATCTTGGACCGGAATTTTTGAAACGGACCCCTCGAAAGTGCTTTTGTGAGGGTGTCGGCTGGTTGATCAGCCGTGTTGATGTGAAAGACACGTGGTAGACCGGTAGCCACTTTCTCTCTAACAAAATGGTAATCAAGGGCAATATGCTTCATTCTTGAGTGGTACCCTGGATTTGCACATAGGTAAGTAGCCCCGGTGTTGTCACAATATAAACGTGGTGGATTCGGGATAGTGACATGTAGCTCATGTAGGAGGTTTTGAACCCAAGCAACTTCCACGGCAGCATTGGCGAGGGCCTTATACTCGGCTTCCGTGGAGGATCTTGAGACTGTCTTTTGCCGAGTGGATTTTCAAGATATAATGTTTGTTCCAAGATATAGGATGTAGCCCATTGTGGACCGACCTCCATCAGTGATTCCACCCCAATCTGAGTCGGAAAATGCATTGATAGCAATGGGAGTGCTTCTAGAGAGAAACAGCCTGTAATGAATTGTACCCTTTAGATACCTTAGAACACGTTTTAAGGCTTGCATGTGTTTCGTGGTTGGAGCATGCATGTATTGCGAGAGTTTGTTAACCGCAAAGCACACATCCCGCCGAGTGAAAGCCAAGTATTGAAGTGAACCAAGAATCTTGCGATACGAAGTTGGATCGATACGGGTTGACCCATCATCAGGTGAAAGGGGTTCCGATGAGCTAAGAGGTGTAGACACATCTTTTGCTCCTTCCATATGAACTTTGTGCAGAAGATCCGAAATATGCCTATGTTGAGATAAGAACAAACCACAGATGACTTCAACCCCCAAAAAATGGTGAAGTGGACCAAGATCTGTGATGGAGAATCTGTTGGATAAGGTCTCCACAAAGTCTTCTATGAATTTGGTGCAATTTCCTGTTAAGACAATATCATCCACGTACACCATAAAATACATAGTTTTACCATTGTGATGATAAATAAAAAGTGACGCATCCGATTGGGATTTGGTGAAGCCACGGGATAAAAGAAACGTGGTGAGTTCCAGGTACCACGGCTCGGGGTGCTTGCTTGGTACCACGGCTCGGGGTGCTTGCTTGAGACCGTATAAGGACTTACGGAGTTTACATATATGGTCCGGGAATTGTTTGTTAGTGTAACCCGGTGGTTGGGCCATGCAGACGTCCTCTTGTAGAGTGCCATGTAAGAAGGCAATATTGACATCAAATTGACGTAAAGGCCAATTTTTGGAGAGAGCAAGCGATAGGATTAATCGAATTGTCACCGGTTTGGTGACTGGACTAAACGTTTCGAAGTAGTCTTTGCCGGGTTGCTGATGAAACCCTTTGGCCACTAAACGAGCTTTGCAATATGAGGTTTGTGTTTAACCCGGAACACCCATTTGCACCCAATGGGAGTGTGAGACGAAGGGGGTACATTATGGAGTAACGCATTGAATTCGTCATCCATTGCATTTCTCCAACAGGGTTCTTTAAGAGCTTGAGAAACTGTGGTTGGTTCATGGGTAGGCGGTAGGGGGTGAATGGTGGTATAATTCACGTACTGGTCACCAAAATATTTGGGGTTTGGCTTTCGGGCTCGAGCAGGCCGTGGTGAATTTTGTGTGTTCGTGTGAGAGGGTGAGGCTGGTGAAGGTGGTGATTGAGGTGTTGGTGGCACCATGCATCCTTGGGAGGTTGGTGAAGTGGGTGTAGTGGTGAATTCTGTCGGGCTTTGAGTCGTAGGTGGTGGTGAGTGTGGTTCGGCAGTAGGTGGAAGTGTGGTACGGGTGGTTGTTTCAATTGGAGGGGTAAAGGGTGGTGTTTGAGAATTGGCTGAGGTTGATGGAAAGGTAGGTGGGAGTGAATTGTTGACAGTTGGTGGTGTGGGCTTGGGGTTTAAGAAGTCAGTAATGGATATGGTGGATGGAGGTGATTTATTTTGGTCACGAAAGGGGAATATATGCTCAACAAATTGGACGTGCCTAGAATGATATAGTTTATTCGTGAGTATATCAAAACATTTGTATGCGGATTTGGATGTGGAATATCCAAGAAACACACAATGAGAGGATTTTGGATGAAGCTTGGATGGTGAGTAAGGGCGAAGCCATGGATAACATAAGCATCCAAATGGTTTGAGTTTGGTGTAGTTAGGAGAGGTAGTGTGTAACATTTTGTAGGGTGTGTTATTGTTAATGATAGAAGTCAGTATCGTTTTGTTCAGGTGTATGCGGAGGTGTGGTGAAGTGAGATATCCCCAAGGTTTGGAATATGGGAATGAGAGCTTGATATTCACCTCCATTATCTGAGAAGAATGAAATTATGGGTTTTTGAAAATATTTTTCAACCATGATTTTGAACTGTGGAAACATCCGATTTGTACCGCATGGGATAAAGCCACACATACTTGGTGTGGTAATCCACAAAAATTACATAGTATTGATAACCGTCAATGGACTTATGAGTTGGTCCCCAAACATCACTATATATAAGCTGTAGCGGTTGTGTAGTCACAAAAGAATTCTTATGAAATGGACGTTTATGACTTTTGTTGACCGAACAAGATTCACAATGAAATTTAGAATTAACAATTAGACTTTTGATGGCCTAGAGTTTTTTTAATGGACTTTAGGATCTGGACAGATGATGCAGTTCAAGGAGAGAGTTGGTGCTGACGGTGTTTATTTGTGGACTAAATGGAGATGAAGCGTAGTACACATCATTGTCGTTAACCCCCCGCATCAGGTGCGCCCCCGTGCGAAGATCCTTCACAAGAAAATAAGAAGGAAAGAATTCAACAGAAACTTGGTTTGTTTTGCATAGTTTGGCAACGGAAATGAGATTTTTACGTAATTTAGGTACACAGAGAACATTTGGAATAGATAGGGAATGAGAAGAATTGGGAATGGAGGTGTCACCGGTGTGGGAGATGAGAAGTCCCCTACCGTCTCCTAAGATGATTTTGTCGGAACCACCATAGCACGATAAGGAATGCAAATGCGACTGGGCAGACGCGATGTGGTGAGATGCATCAGTGTCAAAAAGCCAAGGAGCTTGAACCGAAGTCGAGCGAGTGGTTGTTGTGTTGGCAACCTGGTCATTGTGGATTGTGATGTTATTTTCCTGTAGAAAACTTGCTAATTTGCGACAGTCTGGGGTGGCATGACCATTTATGGAACAAAAATGGCAGAAAACGTTGGATCGATAGCGGTTAGGAGAACCATTTTGTTGTGATGGTTTCGGGCCTCGATAACGTTGTTGACGCGACCCACCATATCTGGTGTGGGACCCTTGAGAGTCGCGTGATGGTTGGGTGTGTGTATGGTGAGAACAGCAGGTGGGTTTTGAGTGGTATCTTTGATAAGTCTCTCAAAGTCCACTAGTTTGTCATATAACTCATAATAAGAGACAGGTGTGCCTCGAACTCCGATTGCAACAACAATAGGTTTAAAATCATCGCCCATTGATTCAGAATGTGAATCATCAGATCCTCATCTTTAATTGGCTCCTGGGCGAAGGCGAGCTCGTCCGCGATCGACCGCATGTCAAGTAGGAAGTCGGCGCAACCCTTTAGGGTTTGTGGCTAGTTTAGTTTTGAGTGAGATGATTCTAGAGCGAGAGGTATTAGCAAAGGTTGTTGTCAATTGCTGCCAGGCTTCACGGGATGTGATAGCAGACGATATGAGGGGTTGTATCACGTCTGTTCAACTGCCGAGAAGGGCGCTAAACAAGAGTTGATCTTGTCTATACCAGCGAGAATACTCGGAGCCGGTGGTTATTGGTGGATCGGAGGAGCCATTGATGAAGTGATAAAGGTCTAAACCGATTAGAGTTGATTCGACATGTTTTCGCCAAACCAGAAAATTGGAGGGGGTGAGTTTAATCGTAAGGTGACTAGATGCCGTAATGTGAATGATGGCCGAAGAGGAAGTGTCATCGGATTTGGGCAACATCGTTGCAAAGTGGGAAAAAAATAAAAGGAAAAATGGAATTCTGGTAGGGATCGATATTCTCAGAGGAGATATGGCTAGGCTCTTGGTACCATATTGACTGATATTGTATTAATCTTGAATGCGTAATTACAAGGAAATATGATACAATATATAGCATGTACAGGAGAGCTATTTTAGGTATAAGTTACACAATTATTCTAATGGAGAGAATAAAGGATGTAGAGCAATTCAAGAAAAGTAATTTAGGGAGGTCTATTCGTGATAGGTGGACTATCCGTAATAGGTTTCTTACTGGTCTTATGTTTATTTTAAATAAACTTTTTCCAAAGAATTAATATGTATTCTATTATAAACTTTTTTGCAATTGCAAAGTCCTTTATAAATTATTAGGCTTATGTGTTATAAATTTTAAAAGCTATTAAAATTTTCCACAGATACAAACGCTAGAAATATATATATACAAAGCTTATGCGAAAGAGAAGAAAATTACATTTGGATGCAAAAGATCAAAAGTACTCAACTCTGGTTGCAACATCAAAGGTCGTATTTCAACACATGTGTCATTCAATGTTTACATTTCACATTTATAAACCTGTTACTAGATTATGGAGGTTTTGGTTGTATTTACATTTCATATTTATAAACCCGTTGCTAGATTATGGAGGTTTTGTTTCTAGCTCCGCAGCGCTTGGTCCTTATATATCAAATCCATCTGAATATACCAATATTACTTCTTCAAGCGTACAGACCAGAAGTCCATCATCTAACATTACAAATGGTATAGATTTACTATTTTTTTTAATTTTTAAATCATAATTTGTATGTTTTAATTTCGTATAGATTCGAAAGAAAAGAGACTAATTAGAAAAGAAAAGATGGATACAACTTTGAAGGTAAGATGTTTTTAAATATCGTTTTCATATTAAAAGAACATTTACTGAATTTCAAGTTAAATACAAACATTGTTAATAAATTTATATTTTTTGATAAATTTTTTTTTCATAACAGCTTTGCACACATGGAAGTCAGCTCAAAGAAATTAACCACTAGCGGAAGTCTTGTGTATTGGAATGAAGTTGTTAGTCCTTATAGATCAATTCCATATCATCACAACAATGTTACTTCTTTACAAGCACATGCTACACTTCCGCTATCAGACGTTACAAACG
This sequence comes from Bidens hawaiensis, assembly GCF_021521415.1. Taxonomy (NCBI): domain Eukaryota; kingdom Viridiplantae; phylum Streptophyta; class Magnoliopsida; order Asterales; family Asteraceae; genus Bidens; species Bidens hawaiensis. Next base: position 60,417 of record NW_027498222.1, on the reverse strand, counting down.
GTATAACATAATACATCTTACATTTTCAATCATTCACATGCAAGCAATTTTTTTTAGTTTTGACATTCACTATCCTTTAAAATACTTTATATGTCATATATATCAATAACATTTCTTGCTCAGTAATGATTCATGTTGTATTTTTTTTTTAAAACCAACTTAATTACTTTATTAGTTATGCTTAATTCCAAATTTTATGTATTGCAGCTTCAATTAGCAATGATGGTCATACCACCCTCAAATTATGTCGATAAATCAGAAAACAATTTACGGATAGAAAAAAACAAAACCTTCAACGTACTCCTTTAACACTTAACTCTTCAACGGAAAATAAATCTATCCAAGTATCGCAAACTATACTAGGTAATGTATATATTTTAAATTAAACTTTTTACCTTGAAATTCTATAATAGTAGAGGTTTTTAAATATATATACATAGATGTTACATATTACTTCCTTCGTAGGTATATGTACGTCCGAAAAAAATAATCAAGCATCTTCATTCAATAATTCACAATTGAAGGGTATATCCAAGTCAAACAACAAAAATATTTCAAAGGAAATTTCGTTAGCTTTAATAGAAGAAGATCAACATAATGATGGACAACTTATTGAAGACATTTTTTCTAGTAAATCAAAAGGTACTATTCAATTTAACAAATGTATTTATTTATTATTGAACTAAGTTATACAATACTGCAATATAATAGGATGGTAATAAAACTTAGAAAAAACCATTAACAGATTACTTGGATCATGGTGATCAAAGTCATATATGTGACAAATGTCATGCAAAATTGTGGAAGAATGAAGCATTATAAGGAAATAAAAGACTCTCCAAATCAAGCTTTTCTCTATGTTATGGTTACGGCAAATTTAAACTTCCAGATTTGAAGGAGCCGCCATCTAATTATAAAAGTCTTTTTAGTTGTTCGGATTCAAAAAGCAAACATTTTTTGAAAAACATTCGTCGTTACAATTCAATGTTTTCCTTTACCTCAATGGGTGGTAAAGTTAATTCATCCATTAACAAAGGTAATGCTCCGTTTGTATTTAGACTTAGTGGTTGAAATTACCATGCTATTGGAAATCTACTACCAACGGATGGATCAAAGCCAAAATTTTCTGATGCGCTTAAAGTGGTATATAAAAATAATGCTATTAATCAACCTAGCACAACGAGTAATAAAAACCTAGAATACCCTAAACCAAACCACTAGCAACAGGCAAGTGAACCTATCGGGTGTAGAATAGCTATGGGAAGTCCGGGAATATCGAACCATAGAGACACTAATTAAATTAACGAACTTAGATTCTAAAAGCTAAATAAATTAATAATTAAGAAAAAGATTATTTTTTGATTTTTATTTATTTTATTTTAAAACTAATAATGATTTAGACTATTTAATTAAACTAAATTAACTAATAAATTAAACTTAAACTATAAAGACTTAGATGAAAACCACTAATGAGAAAGGCGTTACCTAGGCAAGGAATCCAAATTGTAATGACTCGGGCTTTTATCGGTTACGGGAAAATGCTACTGGAATCGGGAATCTAAAAATATGAACCCTAGGAAACCTAATGGGTCCCTAATCACTCTCAAGGTGCCACCTAAGAGGAAATCCTAGAGATCATGTAAAAAGCACCGGCTTATCGGCTCACATGTCAGTTCACCAATTATGATTAATTACCCTAGAAAATAGCTAACCCATCGGTTTCACTATCTCAATGCACCTAAGTACACGGGGTGGTCTAAAAGAGATCTAAAGGACACGGGTAAGCAGTGAAACTAAGGAAAACTAGGCAAACTTCCAGTCAGACAGTTTAATCTAAAACCCTAATAACAAAGACAAACCCGACAGCTTATCACCCGTCGGATATCTAAGCAAGTAAGAATATCAACTTCTAATAATTTGCTAAAAATCAGTTTCTATGGTGAAAGAGGTCAATAAACCATAAACAAGTTGCAAACATACAGTAAACAACCCTAACATGCACCTATAATCGAAAGACATTCGATCAAGCAACATGTGAAACATTCATTCAAGCACAAATCAGAAGTAAATACGCATAAATAATATCCAATAAATCTGATCGAAACTTTTAATTAATCAAAACCAAATAAACAATTCCCGAAAACCGTTTAAACCCTTAATCAATCACAAAACATCAATCTAAGCCTAGATAACTAAAAAGGTTTAGCCAAGTACCATGCTCAAAAACATAAAATAGTTTGGTTCAGCACCCAAGTTTATAATAAAAAAATAATAAATATAAACTGAAGAAACCGTGTTTAGAATGAGTAGGCGTGAATCTGAACACCTTCGAAAGCTTGATGACCTACAGCTTACTGTTTCTTTCTTCTGTTGACTTCCATCAAAGAAAAGTATTTGTTATAATTATGGTTGATGGAAGCTGCCACTTTTCTTTTTCACCAAAGCAGCTAATCCACTGGTTAAGCCTCCAATTGCACCTGGAATCTTCTAAACTTTCGTACTGTTTTTCGGCTGCTCATGTCTTCTTTATATATATTTCCTCTTGACATGTAAACCTACTACATCTATTCAAAATTGGTTCTTGGGCCGACAAAAGACCATAAATGGTCGATCCAATAAGAAAATAAATATCACTCAGTATATTTTATTTAACTCTACATGCATATGTAATTTTCACAGTTACGTTCTTTTCTTTCTTTCTTTTTTTACTTTCACTTTTTTTTTCTTTTTTTCTCTTTTTAAGATACTGTATAAAATAATTAATTATAGTAATACTAAAAATTAATAATATATAACATATGCTCGTCTTTTCATTCGTCGGTCTCAAGTTTAGTAAAAATGTTTCATTTTAGCCCATAGTCTCTAGAAACCATTTAAAATTCAAATGTGAACCAAATATTAATAATATTCAATAAAAACTTGGCTCAAAAGTATCCAAAATAGTAGAGAGATATTTATATAATAATATGTATGTTTTAGACCACATCATTTTCTCAGTTGTATATATGTGACACCGAAAATGAAGTTGCAAATAGACAAGGAGCTAATGATTAATAATTAACTTGTTTATTTATTTTCATTTTTTTAGGGAAATTTCGCTTAATGATTAATAATTATCTTGTTTATTTATTTTCATTATTTTTAATCGTTACTTACTTGCTGCTTTACATATTCTAATCAGTGAAATGAACAATGGCTCCACATCAAGTTCAAACATTATAGATCTTGAGATTATTTAAGATCTGAAGGTCATGTTAGATTCACATAATGATTTGGTTAAATCTTATAGAATTGCACGAGTTCGTTTTAAAAACAATCCTCATGCAGATCTAAAGTTGGAGACATTGACAGCAAGATGGAAGAGCATATAACTTGCCTACCACTTCCGAAGTTGCAGCTTTAATAGTTGGAGACATTGACAACTCATTGGAACCTAGAGATATTATTGTTAAGACTAAATCAGGTACGATTCAGCGAATAAGTGAACTACATCCTTTGTATTCACCGCTTCAATATCCGCTACTTTATCCATACGGTGACGATGGTTATAGAATAGACATCCTTTATCGAGGTGTTTCTACTTCAAACAAAACTAAAAGGCACACATGCACAATGAGGGAGTTCTTTGCTTACAGATGCCAAGACAGAGTTAATGTTTTTTCTTTGCCTCTAAATGCGAGGAGGCTTTTTCAACAATTGTTAGTAGATGAGTATACTATGATAGAAAGCGAAAGGCTCTTTTACATACGTAACCAACAAAAGAAACTAAGATGTGAGACTTACGAGAATCTACGGTCTGTTAAAAACCAAGGAAATAATGATGTTTCGAAAATCGGTCAACGCGTTATATCACCTTCCTCTTTTACTGGTAGTTCACGGTACATGTTGCAAAACTATTTAGATGCCATGTCGCTTTGTAAGTGGTATGGATATCCAGATTTTTTCATAACAATCACATGTAACCCAAGTGGCCAAAAGTTAAGAGGTTTCTTGAAGGCACGACACTCAAGGCGGAAGACAGGCCTGATATTTTTTGTAGAATATTTAAAATAAAGTTTGATGCCATGATTAAGGACTTGAAGGATAATGTAATACTCGAAAAAGTTCAAGGAGGTATGTTGATCATCATTCTATTATTCACAAGTTTTTACATGTTTATTGATAATGAAGTAATATATTAAAACTACTTTTATTATTGTATTTATGATATATAAGTGATAAACATTTTCATATAAAACACACCTACATATATAACATCAAAATTAACACATTCAGGGTTACATACATAAGCAGTACAATATATTTTACTATTAATATTATATAACATGTAGAATTAGGTTATATCCATATTTTTTTAACATAAAATTTTGTACCTAAAAAGTTGAAGCATGTACCCATGATTAGAGATAAAATCAGTACTTTACTTCATATAAATTTTAGCAAATATAATCTATTTATTCACGATTTTTAATAATTTTCACAACATTTTTTTATCATCAAATTTCTTTTTATTATTTTATTTTCATTTTTTTAGTTGTATATATGGTGGAGTTTCAAAAACGTGGGTTGCCTCATATTCATCTGTGCTTGTTTATGCATGTCGATCACAAGCTTCCAACAGTCGACCATATTGATCCATTCATTTCTGCTGAATTACCTGACAAAGTTGAAGATCCAGAATTGTATTATCTTGTAAAGGGGTTCATGATTCATGGTCCTTGTGGCATTGAAAATATGAACTATCCATGAATGATTGATGGAAAGTGTTCTAAAAAATTTCCGAAGAAATCCCGTGAATATACATCCATAGACGGTGAAGGTTATCCTGTATACAGAAGACGTAATGATGGGCGCTTTGTTGACAAGTCAAATATCATGTTAGATAACAGAAGCGTTGTTCCGTATAACCAAAAACTTTTAAAAAGATATCAAGCACACATCAATTTGGAGTGGTGCAATCAGGCTGGTTCAATCAAATATATAAACAAAGGCCATGATATGGCTTCTATTTGTTTTGTACCAAGCAATCAACAACATGACCATCAAGAATCGGTAGATTAAATAAAAGATTAAAAGATTACTATAGCTGTAGATACATATCTGCATGTGAAGCATCATGGTGGTTTTTCTCTTTTGACATTCATTATAGGAACCCTTCAATCATTATTAGGCTTCCTTTTCATCTTCCAGGACAACAACAGGTTATATATGAAGACTTAGGTGCTGTTTGTTTTTTAAGAGGTAAAATGTCTGCAGTCTGCGGACCACATCTGCAGACATCTGTGGAAGAAGAGGTGGACCAAACATCTGCAATATGCAAGAAGAAGACTGTTTGTTTTTAAACGTCTGCAGAGTGCTATAATAAATAGAAAATTAAATAAATCGATTCATTATACCTAACTTTTCTACAAACTTTCTTCAACCAAAAATTAATAATAATCGAACACATGCAACAATAAACAATCAACTACAACATTCATTATATCAATCCTTTCTACAAACTTTCTTCAACAAAAAATTAATAATAATTGAACAATTACAAGAATGGTGAACATTAAACTAATCATTATACCTAAACTAATAATAAGGTTGGATTTAAGTTAAAAAATTATCAAATCTGAAAATTACAAATATGAAAACTACACAATGATATGTTGGATATGCTGAGAAGAGGTTGGAAGAAGTGAGAAGTGAAAGGTCCAAGTCTGCACAAAGAAGAGGGCGCGCAGACGTTTATTAATGAAATGTCTTCGAAAAACAAACAGTCTATAGAAGGCAATATCTGCGCATGGTCTGTGCGCTGCAGACAAAAGAGGTCAGGAAGATCTTTTGTGAAAAAATAAACACCCCTTAGATGATATAGACGATGTCTTAGATAAACCTTCAGTGGCTGCTTCTAGTTTTTAGAATGGATGAACTGCAATAAAACTTACCCAGAGGCATGTAAACTAAGTTATGTTGAGTTTCCTACAAAGTTTGTTTGGAAGGTCGATAAACGCATGTGGGAAAAAAGAAAAAATGGGTTTTCAATTGGTAGAATTCATTCTGTTTCTCCCTCTCTTGCTGAAGCATATTATTTACGAATTTTGTTAAACAAAGTAAAAGGTCCAAGAACATTCGATGAAATTAAAACAGTCAATCATGTAGTATATCCTATATTTAGGGATGCATGTTACGCGTATAGCCTTTTGGATGATGGCAATGAATACATTTAAGCAATCTCAAAAGCAAGTTTCACAAGCAGTGGTTCTTGTTTACGAAGTTTATTTGCTATGATGTTAATGTCTGAAAGTATCTCTAGACCTGAAATTGTATAGGAAAGAACGTGGAATTACTTCTTAGATGATATTCTGTTTCACCAGCGTATTCTTTTAAAGAATCCAGGTATCAACAATTAAAATTATTTACAATTTGATTTTATAATTATACTTCAAAAATAGTATATTTAATTAATGAGGACTATTTTTAGTAACACTTCCAGGTTTAGTACTTAATGAACAACGGCTTAAGAACCTTACATTGTTTGAACATCAAAAGTTCCTGCTTAGAAATAACTCCAGTATAAAAAGGTTTCCAACAATGCCTTTTCCTGATCATGAATCTATCTCTTCCACAAACAATCTCCTACTTAGTGAAGAACTAGCTTACGACAAGGAGATTTTAGCTCAAGAGTTTGCTCAGCGTTTTTCTTTACTGACTGATAAACAACGACTTATTTATGAAGAAATCATCACATCAGTAGGTAAGAATAAAGGAAGCGTCTTTTTTGTTTATGGTTTGTAAGACCCCGTAACCCGGGAATCCTACAGTTGGTAATCACATCCAAAATTTCACAAAAATTTAAAAACCAAAGCAATTTGTTTTAACTTAAAACCAGTTCAGAGTATAAAATCGGCGGAAAGTCATAAGTACTAAAACCAGTTCCCAAAACCAAATTTGAATACGTCTAGTAATAATTGAAAAGAAACAGAGTTCATTATTGAATTCCCCGACTAGATATGCCTTCAACCGCCCAAGTAGTCTCGAGCACGTCCAAGCGGTAAGCATACTCCTTTAACCTGAAACTCACACTAACATACACACAAAGTCAGCTTGAGCTGAGTGAGTTCAAGTTTTAATAAACGACATTTTAATAAATCATTCCAAGAGTTTAAATATAATACGGGATATGAACAATTAGGCAGTGGGTAAATAATAAGTAGTCATACTTATTTATGTATAAATATATCCCTATGCATAACATCCAAGTAATAACATCAGAGTCGAACATGCGTACGACCCAAACACGTGATACGGGATTTTAGGGACCCGTTATGATGATAATGCCACACGAGCCGCCCCCCTTACGGGCTTTCCAGTGCCCGCCACAGGATTTTAGAACCTGAGTAGTATAGTTTGGCCTGGCCAAAATCATCATGCACGCAACATTCCATCCGATGGTGATCATGACACACGAGCCTCCCCCTTACGGGCTTTCCAAGGCCCGCCACAGGATTTTAGAACCCGAATAGTATAGTTTGGCCCGGCCAAGATCACCATCCACCGTATGCAAACACAAAGTAGGCATACGCAAACATCCTTTTTCAATAATAACTAATTAGCATCACTAATCATAGGCCTAACACATGTGTAAGCATACATACATATATATATATATATATATATATATATATATATATATCCAAAATATACCACAACAAAAGTAAGCCTATGCAAAATCATTTAAACGGTTTATCAGGAGTTAGGTGTGTATTCTAGCCCAAAACTTGAAAAGAGTGAAAAGGGGCATCATGAACTCACCTGACACGAGGCACAAAGTCACCACGAGCTAGAGAACCCCTAAGTATTCCCACAACTCACACGACTGTCGGATTGTACACAAGAATTACTAACGATACCGAAAAGACTCGTTTATCCTACGAGGCGTTCTAACATGGTTCGAGTTACCTAAACCCTCGACCTCACCAAGTTCAATTATAACATCCCCCAAGGCCTTGTATATACTACAACGACCCTTAGGTACTCCCGGGAATAAAGAATTCCCAAATTACCCCCAAGAGTTGTTAGATGAGACGAATATGCGCGTTTATGAGTTGTTTAGCACTTAACCACCAACTCAGCCCCATGTGGACCAAAATTAATAAAATCACAGCCAACTAATCCACATGACACTACACAAGTTGGATGGGTCGATAACTCGCAAGCACAACGCACAAACTAATCAATACGCGAATTCGCGTTGTACATACCCGTTTGAGTAACCGACAACCAATTCAGCCCCAATACTTAACAAAATAATTTTCCAACAGCCCGTACATTAAACCGAAGCTATCCAAACTGAATTGGTCGTTAATTACTTCAACCCTCGCGTTAAACGCAACAATTCACTATTCTAGACAACCGAATACTAGCTTGCAATCTACCACTAGTTGACCAATCAAACGAACGCCAAAGCACACAAATTTAAAGTATGTTGCATTGGACATACCTAGGAAGATTATGGAGCAAAAACCTCAAGCAAAACAGCCCCGAAACTGCTCAATTGGACAGCCACCCGGTAAGCCTAAAACAAGCGACTTATCGATCAATACGCGAGATATAAAGATGAATTAGGGTGTAAAAGACTAGCATGGGTTTAGGACTAACCTTGAATTGAAGTTTTACACTTGGAATTGGCTGCAAAAAAAAGAAAAATGGGACCTTAGCTGCTACTCTCTGCTCCGATCGGACTGCATAGGGGGAGGGTTAGGGTTTTTTTGATTATAATATAAAAATATTACACTCTAGTCCCTTGAGTTGGAAGGATGTAGCAAGTTGTATGAAAAGTAAATTAATTTAACGTGCCGGAATGACGAGAGGGTCTCTGAGGAATGCCGGATAAATCCCGAGAGATGTACATACTTTACATGCTTTAAATCTTTTAACTGAAATTAACGGGCGTTACATAGTTACGGTGGGACGTGAAAAACATTTCTTTGGAAGACCTTATCTGCATCCATAAGATCTGAAGGGAAAATTTTTTTAAGTGTCGCTTCAAGTGGAATTGCATCTCTTTATTATCAAGAGGAAGGACTGCACACTCCCGATTTCACATTCCTATAAATTTAGTTGAGGATTCATTGTTTACATAAAGCCAGACAGCGATCTTACGCGTTTATTACATGAAACATCACTCATTATTTGGGATGAAGCACCAATGATACATAAACATGGATTTGAAGCTTTGGATAGATCCTTAAAAGACATATTTTCATCTAAATTTGGAAAATCATCTGACCTACCATTTGGTGGAAAGGTAATAGTTTTTGGAGGAGATTTTCGACAGATACTACCAATTGTCCCCGGTGGAAGAAAACAACAAGTTGTAAATGCCTCTTTAAGTTCGTCTTATATTTGGATGAACTGCAAGGTGCTTAAACTAACAAAAAACTTAAGGTTGACAACTTCAAACGACTCATTTCAAATAGAACAAACAAGGTTGTTTGCAAATTGGCTTTTGGATATAGGGGAGGGTAATGTTGGTGGTCAAAATACGGGTGAAGCAATTATAAAAATACCAGAAGACCTTCTCATCAAAGATTCAATAGATCCAATTTCTGATCTAATAGAATTTGTATATCCATCTATTCTCGATAACTTCCAAAGGCCAAATTTCTTTCACGAAAGAGCAATACTGGCTCCAAAAAATGATGTTCATGAAATTAACGAGCGCTTGCTCTCATTATTTCCAGGAGATGAAAGGGAATATCTAAATTCAGATAGTATATGTCCAACTAAAATGATTAATGAGAATTTAAATGAAAGTTTATGCCCACCCGATATTCTTAATGGAATTAAAGATTCAGGTTTGCCAAACCATAGATTGGTATTAAAAGTAGGTGTTCCGGTTATGCTTCTTAGAAATATTGACCCAAAAAGTGGATTGTGCAACATAACTAGATTAAAGGTAGTGTCATTGGGAAATCGTGTTATAAAAGTAGAGATTATATCTGAAATTACCATCGGAGAGCGTCACTATATTCCCAGAATTAACTTGATACCTACAGACAAAAAACTCCATATTAAGCTACAAAGAAGACAATTCCCTCTTGATGTATGTTTTGCAATGACCATAAACAAAAGTTAGGGACAATCACTATCAAGAGTTGGTTTGTTTTTGAAAAAACCGGTTTTTACACATAGTCAATTGTACGTCGCATTATCAAGAGTTACGAGGCGAGATGGGTTGAAGATTATTATTCTAGATAGTGATGCCAATCTTTCAATTACGTCAAATGTTATATACAAAGAAGTATTCAGAAATCTGTAATAAGTTTGTAATTGCTTTAGCATCTTTTATGTAATATTTAACTTATAAGTTTGTAAATACTTTTTGATCATTATGAATTATTTAATTTACTTGGTTACATATTTATTTGATATTCAATTTTTCAAATATTATCTATATCAATATGGTATAAAAATAATTTTAAACATAGATAACCAAAAACAATAAAATATTTCTTGCTTTTCTTCTCTTATCATTATTATTTTTGATTTTCTTAATGCATTTGCTTTCATGTTCACCTTCAAGTAAAACAAACAATTGCATTTTTAATAACAAAGGTAAAACGTAAACAGAGTATTATTATACAACTTTGACAAATCTTCTTATTAGTGACTTCATTTATGATTTATTTTTTGTCTTAACATAAATCCTTAATAAAGTATAATATCAAATTTAATGTATCATATTATATTTTTACTAGTTTGAGGCCCGTGTATTACACGATTAGTTGATGAAAATTTTAAACATTAACTATTAAGTGAAATACAATCAACAAAAATGATCATATAACGTTAATAAAATTACAATTTACATTAAATTAACAGAAATTACATAACTAAGATTACACAAATATGTTGCAAATAAGTAAAACCTTTATTGTATACTACATTTGTCATTGTATTGGTCAGTATACACTGCTTATCAAAAATCAAAATCTTTAGTCCATGTCTGCTTGTAACTCTTGATAATGTACAAATAGGCCTGCTTATAACTCTTCTATGTGACAAATATTGTTCTTCAAGTGCATTCCAACCCTAATAAATGATATTGTATCCATAAAACCAACAAAAAAAATATCCATGCACATAAAATATCATACCTTTTAATTAGTTAATATGATTTAATTTGAGTTCATCTGCTAATGAATGGATCGGTTATGATTTACATTTAATAAAAATATTGAATTCATATATTGAAATGACTTAAAGAATAAGGACTATTTATTGAATTGGGTTGAAAAAAATGTGAGAATGGATATAAGATTGACAAGTGGCAAGAATATGTAGTCTTTTATTAGAGATGGCGGTGGGGATGAACGACGGTGTGTGTTAAGAAAAGAATAATAAAAAGATCTGGAAACTATTATTTGGACGGGTTGATTCGAAATAAAAACCATATATTGAATATGTGTTAAAAAAAATAATGAGTGATAAAAGCTTGAGAAGTGACACAATTTATAGCAGCAAGATTTTTATTTTTTTGCATTTTTTACGTGTGTTGGAAATATAGTGACATCGTGTCTTGGTAAAAAAACTCGGGTCTACTTTTTTATCCGATCCAAAAGAGAAAACATGACTGGTGCTGCTACCTTATCGGCGGTGGTTCAAATCGGAGAATCCATAAAACCATTACGCCTTCCTTCTTTTGCCTTACACCAATCAATCGTCATCATCATATGTACTCCATTTCATCTTCTACGCCATCTCGCCTGTTCTTCACAGCCACAAAAGACTAACTTCACATCATCTGCTACCAAGCTATACGTCAGCGGTAACCTAACCTTCTTTTTTTACGATTCCAATATTCATTCATTCATTATTATTATGTCTCACCTTTGTTATTGTTAATTTTAATGTCAATCATACTATCATTATAGGGCTTTGAATGCCATTAATAACCAAACACTTAACAGTAAATAATGAATCCAAATCAACCCAATTCACCTAAAACTCATTAACCGAAATTAACAGCCATATATTCATGTATTTCTAGCTGTTAACCTCTAATTTATGTATTTATGAGCAAACGTTTTAGCCTGCACCGAAAACTACGGGTAAAAATGAGCCGAGTCGAGCCCGAGCTTGACTAGGCTGCTTGAGCTTGGCTTGTTTTGACTTAAGAGGGCTCGAGCTCGAGCTCGACTCATTTGGTGCTCTTTTTTCCAAAGATCAAGCTCGGCTCGTCTATTATTAATTCATTTATTTATTTATAAATGTTTTTAATTTTCCTGTATATGTTGGTAACCCATAAATGAGCCGAAGCTCAGTTCTAGCTCATGTAGTACCTTAAGCAAGCCGAAGCTTGGCTTGAGCTCGGGTGTGGACTGTGGAGTGTGAAATTATACATAGAGGTACAAGGCTAGAGTTTTGGGCTCGATGAATAAATGAGCTTTATTTGATGCTCAGGCTCGACTCAAGCTCGAAAAAGGTCGGCTCGTTTCAAGCTTCTTACGATCTGAACTTGAGTACCTCCCGAGTAGCTTGGCTCATTTGCACCCCAACCGAAAACTGACAAACTAACTGGATTAATTGAACTGATTTCAGTTATCGGTTTTGGTGGATGATTTTGCAAAAACCGAATTTTGGTCTTCGGTTTCGGTGGAGTGGAATAAACAACCCGAAATGATATATGCAGTCTTCAGCAATTAAACAATATGTATTAATGTGCTATTTGTAAGATTTGAGGATGCAATTTTGACCTAAAAGTCAACAGTTAATGACTATTAATGTAGAAATAGTAAAGAGTGGCTGGATTCTATATGTGGTTAGCAATTAATCAATTAGGTGAAAGATCAAGCAACATTGTAATATAAGGATCTGAAATTAAGGCTTAAATTCTTCTTGAATTACTAGAAGAAACTGTAGTTCAAATGTTCAATAAACAGCAGGCATGTTTATGCTATGATATTTGTTAAACCTAAGTAATTGCTTTTCATGTGAAATCTATGGTGTCGGGGTATGGTACTAAGAACCCTAATTTATTGTGTTTTGGGCTTATTTTATTATATGGGCTAATACATTTGTTTTTGGGCTGAGGGGGTTTTGTGGAGGTAACCCTAACTGGGCTAGGCCCATTAGGGTACCATGATGGTGGCCATGAGGCTCCCTATATAAGGAGGTCTCCACCTCCTTATCAAGGGTTGGCAAATAGCTCAATAAGAGCCACCACCATATTTTTGTGTCTGTGAACAAGAGATCCTCTGGATGTCTTAGCGGTCACCTCCACACCCCCAAAAATCACAGCAGATCACAGCAGCGGTCGGAGCAGAGCTAGCAAGTCGTGGTTCGTTCATCTCGAAGTCCGTGGAAACATTGTCATGGGTCAGGTCAGATTCATTTCACGTTTCTACATTTGGCGCCATCCGTGGGACGGCAATGAACCACACTTCGCTTCTCGTTTCGGCCCTCCGATCTGTCCATCAGCATCTCAGATCTACGGATCTGTTCATCAGATATACGGATCTGTTCATCAAGATCTACAGATCTGTTCATCAAGATCTCAGATATACGGATCAATATTCCAGATCTGTTCATCAATATTCCAGATCTGTTCATCAATATCTCAGATCTGTTCATCAATATTCCAGATCTGTTCATCGATATCTCAGATCTACGATTTCTTCTCTCAGATATGTTCTTCCGTAGATCTAAAAAATATTTCCAGATCTGGAAATACTATCAGATCTGTTGGAAGAAATACACAGGAAGAAATACTATCGGATCTGAACAATGATCTGGAAATACACAGGAAGAAATACTATCGGATCTGAACAATGATCTGGAAATACACAGGAAGAATACCCGATATTTTGGGGAAAACCCTCATATCTGTGCTGAATCAGATCTGGGTTCGCTCACGCGTCAAGCATACTCAAACATCTAAGTATGCTCACGCATCGATGCTCAAGCATCAAGCATGCTCACGCATCAAGCATGCTCAAACATCTAAGTATGCTCACGCATCGATGCTCAAGCATCAAGCATGCTCACGCATCAAGCATGCTCAAACATCAAGCATGCTCGAGCATCAAGCATGCTCAAACATCAAGCATGCTCACGCATCACGCATGCTCACGCATTCAAAATCTCTAGATCATGCGCGCCACCGCGGATCAACTTCGGATTCCGCATGCGCGCTCCCGGCGATCACTCTTCGCCACAGCGGTTTGCATTCACGCCACCGCATACATGTTTTTGTATACATGTTTCACACTTCCTTTTATTAATTTGAGCAATATGACAACATTATATTGACATCAAACTAAAAATAAAACGAAGTAAAACATACATGCGCGAGCTTCAAGCTCAAACGCGTTGACGAGTCTTAACTCTAAAACGTCAAGGCCTTAGCCCAAAAATATGTGCCTTAGCTCAAACTTAAAAGTTGGGAATCCTCATAAACCCACAGGCCTCGCGCCAAGGGCGGAATACTCATAGACCCACAGGCATCGCGCCAAGGGTGGAATACTCAGACCCACAGGCCTCGCGCCAAGGGTGGAATACTCATAAACCCACAGGCCTCGCGCCAAGGGTGGAATACTCATAAACCCACAGGCCCCGCGCCAAGGGTGGAATACTCAAACCCATATGGCTACGCGCCATACTAAAAGGTTCGGCCACGAGCCGCGCAAGCACCTGTGACATCATTATTATCTGGCAGTTTGTGCCTCCATTATTATTTTGAAGACAAGCCGGGATAGTCATCCTGCGCAGAAGAGGCCCTTGTCGGCCAGTCATTATCATCATTTTACAGCTCGTAAGCCGCCTTGCGCGCCAGCTTCATTATTCTACAAGCTCGTAAGTCGCCTCGCGCGCCAGCTTCTTTATTCTTACAGCTCGTAAGTCGCAATGCGCGCAGGCTCTCATTATTCTACAAGCTCGTAAGTCGCCTCGCGCGCCAGCTTCTTTATTATTACAGCTCGTAAGTCGCCGCGCGCGCCAAGCTTTATTATTCTTAGCTCGTAAGTCGCCTCACGCGCCAGCTTTATTATTTTACAGCTCGTAAGTCGCCGCGCGCGCCAAGCTTTATTACTCTTAGCTCGTAAGTCGCCGCACGCGCCAGCTTTTATTACTCTCAGCTCGTAAGTCGCCTCGCGCGCAGGCTTTTATTATTCTCAGCTCGTAAGTCGCTTCGCGCGCAGGCTTTTGTTATTATTATAGCTCATAAGTCGCCTCGCGCGCAAGCTTTATTATCAGGCCCCGCGCCACTATTATTATGATGCGTGCTATATCTTATTCATACTAGTGCACCATCATCATCATAAGGATCACAACATGTCACCATCATGGAGAAAACCTCCCAAAACTCAAAGACAAGGCCGAAGAAAAGGGGAAGAAATAGCCTCACGATCTAGCACACCTTATAAAGTCCAGTGCTCCACCTAAACGCTTGCACGCCTAGGAGCAACACTGGACTTGGGGGGCTTGTCGGGGTATGGTACTAAGAACCCTAATTTATTGTGCTTTGGGCTTATTTTATTATATGGGCTAATACATTTGTTTTTGGGCTGAGGGGGTTTTGTGGAGGTAACCCTAACTGGGCTAGGCCCATTAGGGTACCATGATGGTGGCCATGAGGCTCCCTATATAAGGAGGTCTCCACCTCCTTATCAAGGGTTGGCAAATAGCTCAATAAGAGCCACCACCATATTTTTGTGTCTGTGAACAAGAGATCCTCTGGATGTCTTAGCGGTCACCTCCACACCCCCAAAAGTCACAGCAGATCACAGCAGCGGTCGGAGCAGAAGCTAGCAAGTCGTGGTTCGTTCATCTCGAAGTCCGTGGAAACATCGTCATGGGTCAGGTAAGATTCATTTCACGTTTCTACATATGGGTTTGAAAGTAGGCTTGTAAACGAACCGAACAAACACGAACGTAGCATGTTCATGTTCGTTTGTTTAACTTAAATTATCGAACATGGACAACTAAAAGGACTAAGTTTTCTTGCTCGTGTTTGTAAGTTAAGAAAATAAATGTGTTCGTGTCCGTTTATGTTTGTTTGTTAAAAGTATAAACAAATGGTTCACGAACGAGCATAACTGAGCGTAGATGAATGAAGATAATTTTGCAAACACCAAACGAACAAACATAAACAAACATAAATGAGTTTAAATAAACGAATGTAAATGAGCGTTCATGTTCATATATGTACGAACATGATACGTGTTCATGTTTGTTCATTTAACTAGATGAACTAAAAATGTTGTTTGTGTAAGGTCATTTATCAAATAAACGGGCTTCCCACCGAACGGTTCACTGAATGTTCAGTTTGTTACTTTGTTTACAACCTTATTTGAACGTTCAGCTTAATGGTAGAATATCATATTTACCAGACAAAAAATCATAATATCAAATATATTAAATTTTAAATTTATGACATATAGCGCTTCTGTAAAATTTGCATTAGGATATAAGAGTTTGGAGTGTAAGGAGAAAAAAGGGTATAATGGTCACATTAAAAATTGTATTAATAACTGAAATGGGTAAATTTGAATTATGAAATATTTTGAATGGCAGGTCTCTCATTTAGAACCTCTGAAGAGAGCTTGCGAAGTGCTTTCGAGTCTTTTGGTCAACTTATTGAAGGTATTATACAGTGTTGCGAATACTTTCTTTATAGTTCTTTACTGCCATATTATTGTTAAAATATAGAAATATATGCGTGTATATCTGAAATGACGATAATGGATGAATTTTCAGTAAATCTGGTGATGGATAAGATTGCTAATAGACCAAGAGGGTTTGCCTTTCTTCGATATGCAACAAAGGAGGAATCTGAGAAGGCCATTGAGGGCATGCATGGAAAGGTTAGTTTTTTAGCTTTATTATATGCAAGCAAATATTCCGAATCTGTAACTTTGAGAACTATTACAACATTCTCAACAAACTTAACTTAAATCCCATATACTACAACTCGTAAAGATAAGTGTGTGTGTGTGTGTGTATATATAGATAGATAATAAGAAAATCCCCAAAATGGCAATTTTGACCAAAGGGGTTCAAGTGTTTAACACTATCCATATTTTTCACAATAACCCAAAATGGTCATCCAAAAACAGTCTGCTCAATGTTTCTTCACCTACCATCCGCCTACACTTAGAATCCATAGATTTCTGCCACCGTATGTTTAATTTGTAGGTTTAATTGACACATGTAGTTTTAACAACGAATTGTCTGAAGTTGTGAGAACATATTATCATATCAGTCGGATTGCAACAGCCTGACATGTAAGGAGAAAGAAGAGTATAATGGTCATATTACGATTTAATGAAATAATTGCAAATGCAATTTCAAATGTTTTAATGGGTATTTTGGTATCAACTTTTTTGGTTGGGTAAACATGATATTTTAGCAAGGTTTTAACTTCTGTGCATCTTAAACAAAATGATCAACAATAATATAAGCAACAACACTCATCAACCGATAGATTAAAGTACCTCCAAAAAAATAGGCGTGCAGAATCTAGAAAAGAATCTGCGGACAGCCGTCTTTCCTTGTCCGGACTCAAGTTTTTCTTCAACCTGCAGTAGTTTGGTCAACTTACTCAACAAAAATACATATTTTTTCAAAAATAAAACAAACAAAAAAACTTACTTCTTCCATCTCCTTCTTCTGAGATGCTTTTGAATCTGATCTCCAAGCAATATAGAGCAAACGCAACCCAAAAAATGCATACAGAACTGCATTATAAAAAAACAGTTTAACGGTAGGTCAATCTTCATGTTTTTAAATTAAAACCGAATATGATACTATGATAGCAAACATTTGTTCTCTTAACATGCATTTATATCTAATAATTAACAATTCAGCACAAAACGTGAGTTGCATGCCTGTAGCAGCACTGTTTGTGTGCTTCCTCGATATCAAATTTGGAACAATCCTACCAAGTCCTGTAGAAAGTATCTGCATACCAAAATAAACCTCAAAATACAAAAACACTACTAAGCTGGTAAATGAACCGAACGTTAAGTGAAAAATTCATAAACAGTTCGGCAGGAAGTTGGTTTATTTAAGTACTAATATGATCAAAATATTTTGTTCATGTAGTTAAAAGAGAGAACATAAATACAAGTCTCGTTCATTCATTTATGTCCTTCAACATTGGTTTACGTTTTTGCGTTCATTCACTTAAATTCAATAATACGCTTGTTTACATTCATTTATTTTCGTTAGTTTACGCTCGTTAATATATTCATTACAAATCTTTGGTTGCTTACAGCTTAGTCTACTTTTAAACATTTTCCAATACAGTGTTTTTCACATTACTTTTGACTAGTTTTAGCTCAGTTATGTTCGTTCATCAATGTTCAGTTTAGTTCATTCATTTACGTTCATGAACCGTTCGTTGATATTGTTAACCAACGAACATGAACAAGAAAATCCTGCTCGTTTAGTTGTTTGTGTTCGATCATTTGCTCGATAAAAGTTAAAACCAACAAACACGAACATGCTCTGTCCGTGTTCATTTGGTTCGTTTACAAGCCTAAACACAACCAAACACAAATGGATAAATTTACCGTCATCACAAACAGCGCACTGAGGGCACCAGACAAAACAACTGACTTTGGATGTCGCATTGCCATAAGAGCTGCTATAATAAAAGTCTCGTCTCCAATCTACATAAAAACAATAAATGAAGAACTGAGTTATGGATTTTGAGAAGGAAAAAACATCATAGAATTAGACCTATAAATATTCAACAAGGAATCATGCATCTAAGCTACAAATTAAGTTTTAGCTAGCAAGAGGCCTTTGGCTCGATGATAAAAGTGCCAAGGAGGCGAAACATGCGGGGTGAGTAATGGGTCAAATTAAGTTTATGGTCAAAACAAGTAAATTTCTGGTATGGGTTGTAATGGGTGTGTGGTTGCCCCAATACTCCTTTTGTCCATATATTTTAGTTTTTTATAAATACTTAGTGTCAAATATAATTACAGAAATTAGAAGTGTGCATGGGTCACTCGGTTTTTTAAGAAAATTCGATTTTCAAGACGGATTAGATTTTCCATTTAGCCTATGTTAATCTCTTTCTTTTGACCTACTAACTCACACACCCTCTAAATCACAGATGAAAACATATCAGATGGATGATCCATTGGTTGAAAATGAGCCCAATCACTTGTAACACAATCACTGACATCTGGCTACAACTATCTGCGCATGTGGTACAAGCGTATGCTGCTATTTGTTGTATGGTTTATGAATTTGTATAGAAGTGACAAAGATGGGGGAAAGAGTTGGATGTGTCTACACGTGGAGCTATAGAAAGCTGTGCAGTTGATATCGCCTATATATCACCGATATATCAGTGATATATCGGTTATCGGTTCCTTGGCGAAATGTCAGTCAAAATATCGGTCAGAATATCAGTACAGATAATATCAGTGATATTGACTGATATCTGACCGATATATCACCGATATTCCCGATATAAGTGCTTTAAGTCTTAATTATCAACTTTTAGTGTTCAATGTTATTGTTTTAAGTCTTAATAATCCTTACTTGCCATGATTGTCAGTGTTTTGCAATTTGCAAAAGGTTAATTTGTTAATGGTAGGATGCTATACTGAATTATAAGTGTTAAAATGTTTACATTATATTAAAATTACCGATATCCCACTGCGATAACTGATATATTAACTGCTTAGATAGAAAGTATCTGATACCTAATCACTCGATCCTCTCAGTCTCTTTTTAAATCTGTAATCCAATCCTAAGTTTCTTCTGTTATATTTTCACTATAGTGACAGAATATTTTAAGTATTATAAGATATTAGAGAACCAATGTTAGGCATGTTCAACGTAACCTAATTTTTATTAAGCTAGTGTATTAGGTTTGACCAATTAGAGATAGGACATAACCCGAATTGACCCATTCATAAGTAAATGTGTTGAAATTGCCACCTAAATCTAGTATACAGGCGTGCTTGCATTCAGTTTTTAAACAAAAAATATCCTCTTATTTTTAAGCCTGTATTATGATCAACCACATTAAAATGCATCTTTGCCTTGTACAAACAATAATCTTTTGCATTTATTTATAAAAACATGAGAAAAGAACACGTACCTCACTAACAAGGATCATTGAAAAACTAGCAAAAAATGCATCAAAAACTCCAAGACCAGAATCCAAATTCAGTACAGCTTTTGGTTCAATCTTGTCACCTATAACATTGTTCTTTAGTTTCTCCACAACAACCTGTCCAAAATATACAATCATTAAGATGCAATAAGCAAAACAAATCAAAAAATTATGTCAATGTTCAACATATCCTAACCAAGGCCGGCCCATGGGTGTGGCTGGGTGGTTGACGGCCACAGGCCCGACATCCCGCTAGGCCCGAAAATTTTTTTTTTTTGAAAAAAACTATTTAATGTTTAAACACAATTACATAACCACTTGCTTGGTCTAGTGGCAAATGGGTATTACCCGCAATCAAGAGGTTGTGGGTTTTACCCTCACTTGAGATATGTTTAATCGTTTTTTCATACAAAAGTTTTTTTACACAACCCAGATTATAACCAAGTAAGCCCCTATAAATTAAACCCAACAAAATACTTTTTTTGCTTAAAGGTCCAAAAAATTTTTTGCCTTCGGCCCAAATTTTTTTTTGCTTTCTCGGAGCCGGCCCTGATCCTAACATATTTCTAATCCAAGCTATACCAAATCCAACAATTACATATGACTTAAATTTCTTAAAAGAGTTTATTAATTTGGTATCGATCCCAATAATAGAAAACTTGTGTTTCCTACTCATCCCTTGTAAAATAAGACATATTAAAAAGAATGTTTGGGTTTGCTTGTCTGTTTATATTTATTTGACTATGATTACCGGTTTCTTGATGAGTTGACCAATACCAACACTCCCATTCCCATGCAAATTCTAAACATCCCATATTCAATACCAAACACGCAATTTACGTTGATGAACAGTAATATCCACACACTGACTATGGTCCGTACAGATTGCGTACAACATAGTACATACCATACCATCAAACATAAAAGAATAATACTTGTTTTTTTTTTTGTGAAAATACAAGTGGTCAACCTGTCAGTTTGACCAAAAGGTTGACCGTGGAGCTACAATGTATGTGTGCACTTTGAATCTCAAAAATCAGACCAAATAACATGCTTGCTTATAAGCAGATGCCAACACGAAACAAGACCTCTTATTATAACTTAATTTGATCTCTAAATGCCTAATTTAACCATTTATGAGCAGATGTTGAATGAGCTTAAGTTGAGTGTAATATAATATCCCTAAAATCTCAAATTACTTACACATGAAGCAAGAGTTATGATATAATAATAATAATAATAATAATAATAATAATAATGAGTTGTAATTAAACAATACGCTAATGAGCAATTAGCGTAGAATAAGCAAATTAGGGTTTTGTTAGCCAACCTTACCACGGCGGCCTAGATCTATGATTGATCCGGTTGAATCTCCGGTATCATCCTGAAATGAAAAGGGAGAATTAAATCAATTGGGATGATCATGTTCAATTACTAATCAGTAAACAGAAAGTGAGTGAGTGTACCTGTGCATAAACCCTAGATGCAGCATCAAAGAGGAATAATAGAATCACAAGGCCATAATAATTTACAAGCCGGTTCATCATTATGCCGACGAGACGACCGATCGGCGAAGGGATTGAGATGTAATAAGAACTAGTGCTGCATTTCTAGCTAACTAATATGATGAATGAAGATGCACATATATAAATATATAATAATAATAATAATAATAATAATAATAATAATAATAATAATATGGTATCGATGTAAATAATATTATATCAAGGGGCTACCTAAGCCTGTACGGCTGATTCAATTGTTTGGCTCCAGTTTCCACGACTAATTTGGATGTATGTGAATAAATTTTATGACCCGTTATTGTGTATGCAGTACTCGAATTCAAGATCTTTTTAATTTAATGGACTACTTTAACCGCTTAGAATAATTTAACCACTTAGAATAATTGACCGTTGACGCTATTATGTGATATTTAAGTTCCGATTTTTTATATAATGCTGAGGGGTGTGGGGGGCTTTAATGGAGGCTCCAACCAATAATATTATGACGTGTGGCAGAGAGAGAAACTGGATAAGGGGGGTGTTGGAGCCCCTGGCCCTGGTGTGGAGGGGCTCCAGCGAATTTTTTTTTTATTTTTTTATAAATATATTCAAACAACGTATTATTAAAAAAACTCATAAATTATTAAAAAAACACACATTAATAAAAAAACACATTAATATCTAAAAATAAAATAAAAATTAAAGTACTAAAAAAAACATTCTTCTTATTCTTCGGCTTGGTCTTCTTCGATCAACCTCTTTCAGATACGTTCCTTTTGTTTTTCCATTAGCATTTGATCGACCGGATTTAGGTTACTCAAGTCTCTAGTAAGAAAGTCCAAATCTCTCATTCGACTTTTTTCCTTTTTGTCATAAGAGACCACCTCCATGGTTTTGTTGAATTTATTGAGGGATTCAACAAGATTGGCGATGTTTACGGCTTCCCCCTCAGCCGGTTTTTTCCCCTTGGCGTCCCTTCCCAATGGCCGCCTCCTCGGCGGTGAAGACGTTTCCTCCTCCGCAATGTTTAGGTCGAATCCAACGCGGCAATCTGACCCGGTTGAAGTGCTATACGCTCCAGACGAACTAGTTTTAGTCCGTTTCGGCCCTACTTCCGCATCAACGTCCGGCGTCACTAGCTCAACCCACTTGGAACACCTTTTCAACATCTCCCACAACTTTAAATCATCCCACGTCTTCACCATCCCATACCTCCGCAAACACTCCTGCTTCCACTCTTCGACCGTGAAATTGTAAACCGCCAAATCATCACTGCCACTTGATCTCATACGACCGCTGTTCCTGTTGAAAAGATTAGTAAACAAGCCGACAAATTTTCTGATTTCGGACCACCGACCCGAAATCATATCGGCGTTCCGCTCTGTACTCCCAACGAGCATGTAGAACGTCTCCATAACCTTTGTCCAAAAAATCTTGCTCTTTTGGTAGTCGGCTGCAAAATGAATAAATAAATTAGATTTCCATTTAACTTTTTTATTTAATTTTTTTATTAAAAATCATTTTTAAAAACGTTAAAACAATTACCGCAACACCGATCCTCAGAAATGACTATCCAAGCCCGACACAAGGCTTCCTTCTCATCCGATGACCACGGAGTGGCTTTCCGTTTAGTCCTCGGAGTCGAAGTCGGTCCCGACCCGTCCGTTGCAACTTGTTTTTTCCGGTGGACGCGTCTTTTTGGTCCCGTAGCTTCACCGTGTGATTCTTGTGTCTCCGGAACAACAAAGTTAGGAGACGGTTGTGTGTTGGATGGTTGAAAGCCGGATGATTCTTGCGGCTCCGAATAAAACATCGGTTGGTGCGGTGAATAAATCGTCGTCAAGATAATCTGAATCAAGGTTTGGGTACCAATTTCCAGCCATTTTTTTAAAAAAAGTTGAGAAGATGAATTGATTTGGGGTGAAGGTTTGAAGTTTTGGTATAAAAATGGGTGAAATGGAGTATAATTATATAGAAAATATATATTTTTTTTGTTTTTTTCGGCTCTCAACGGTCCTAAAAACCTCAAAAGATGTGCTCCTCTCTCTCTTCTCCCGCTAACCAGCTCACGCCTCCCTTGTTTTCCACGCTAGCGCCCCGTTCGCTCCCCGTGTGGTGTGGTGTTAGCGCCTGGGGGCGCGAGCAGAGGGGCTCTAGCGCCCCCGTTGAAGCCCCACACCCCTCAGTCTTAGGAGTATATATGTGCCGTTAGACTTTATATCTTGTCACGTTACACAGTCCTAATTTCTAATCAGTCATTTCCTGTCCTATCTTATATAAATGAAATATTTAAAAAGTTCTTTAGTTATTCTTTACATTCTCTTAAGTCACCAGATTGTTTTATTTATAAATGAAGGCTTCTCATATTTGACCCAAATTCGCAGTATGAGTCTCACCAAACCCAGATAGCCCTTAAACATGCTATAACATCTCATTAAATTAAAAAATAATTTTACCAAATATTTGATATGAAAATCATATAGAATAAATATATATTAAAAATTAATATTTTGATTTTTTAAAAAGATATTATTTATAATTAAGAAACAATTTTTTAGTAAAAAAAAAAGATAAGCGGGTCATGGATCTTACCAAAGCCATATACTTTTAAACCGGGTTATAACATTTTATTTATTTGTGAAACCCATTTATCATCAAACACTAAGTATATTATTAACTTCCTTACAATAAATAACATTAAAATCCAAAAAAATATATAAATTTTAGAAATGAATAATGTAAAAGAATCCTTGTAATACATGAGATAAAAGCTAGATACTCCTTTCTAATGAAACTTTCAAAACAAACATAACATGAATATATATAGGTTGGTTTTGTAGAAAGTGTTTTTAGCCGATTAAAAGAAAGCATATAAAGTATCAAGGAGCTGACACATTTACGAAAAGTATATGTGTGCATCTATATACGCACATTTTTGTTGCACATAGTTGTACCATCAAAACAGATAACTGCAATGTGGTTAGCGCAATCAAAAATTCATTTTAAACTTTGACATGTATTTGTACTGTGTAAATTGGATAATTCCATTGCGAAACACACAAAAGTTATTCATTGGTGAGGTGATGGTTTTGGTGATTGTTTTAACAGTTCTTGTGTGTGTGAGTGTTTGAGAGGTGGTGATGTTTGATAAAGTTAATTGGTAGTATTATTGCATCAAGGTGATTCGGGTAAATAATGAAATATGAAAAGGGGATGGTTTGAGGGTTATGCCTCGAGGTTGTGGTGTTGTAACTCCTATGACTAGATAGATTGACGTGTAACTACTACTTCGTTTCTGAAATATCTGAATCAACAGTGATTTGGATGTTAATCAATATCAAACTCCAGATAAACTCAAACTTGCTCGGACGGATATTACCCATCCAAACTCAGTTAAGAGGTTCTTAGTCCTAAAATTTATAAAAGCAAGAAAGATAAAACTTTTGAAATTAAAAACACAAAATATTATATACAATAGCACAAGGAATTGTCACAATATAGGTGAAAAGGTCCAATCAGGTGCCACAGAGATGTCACAAATTTTCCTATTTTTTAATATTCTAAAGTTGGTTTTGTATTTATATAGTTGAAACTATATCGAACAACAAAAAAGTAAGTGTGGTGATAAGGTTATGACATTACAACTAAGGTAGTGTGGTGGTAATACTATTCTATTGCAATTTCTTCAACACAGATTCGAACCTTGCGAGCATGCTTTTTTGATATAGAAATATTCAAATAACGGAATAAAACACCGACACAACGCACTGAGGCAACCTATAGTTCCTATAACATAAGGTTGTTCGAAAACCTCACAACTTGTAGC
This sequence comes from Bidens hawaiensis, assembly GCF_021521415.1. Lineage (NCBI taxonomy): Eukaryota > Viridiplantae > Streptophyta > Magnoliopsida > Asterales > Asteraceae > Bidens > Bidens hawaiensis. The sequence goes on along the minus strand of NW_027498222.1, from coordinate 34,961 downwards.
ACGAGCTCGATAAAAGCTCGAATAAAACTAGAAGAAAAAACTTGATTTGAAACAATCTGAGCAAAGCTGACTTATTTTTGTAATCGAGCCGAGCTCAACCAAAGCTTGGCTCGTTTAACTTCAAGCTCAAGCTCAAACTCACTCTGACTTGACTCGTAAACAACCCTACTATAAAACCATAATTAATTAAGTGTAGATAAAAGAAATTAAAATGAAATAATGTTACTATCCATAAAACTAGGGGTGTTCATAATTTGATTCGAATTCGAAACATTCGAAATTCGCTTCAATTCGAATTCGATTATTAAGATTCGAATTCGTTTTTAAGAAATTCGAATTTGATTCTCATCGTATTCGTGTATACTAATCGAATACGAATTTATGATTTATCATTCGATTCGATTCAAAATAATACATATGTATATATATACATATATATAATTTATATATAAATATACATATATAATTTTTTGTTTGGGCCAAATTCATAAATAATAAATGCCAAACCCCATAGCACATATTATTGTTTTTTATCACATACTATTTGTATTTTAATTTCTGAACTTACTACTCGCATAGTATTGTAGCAACTTTAAACTAATATTTGTGTGCTTTACAATTATGATTTTGGTTTTTGAAATTTTTAACATAGGTGAACTTGAATCAAATTGAATTTATTAGAAATCGATCCATATTTGATTTGAATTCGAGTTTCAAATACGAATTAAATCGAATTTCGAATATGGTATATAATACGAATATGAATTCGAATCGAATAGTTCAACTTTTATTCGAATACGAATACAAATACGAATACTAGCAAAAAAAATAAATTATTCAATTCGATTAACTTGAAAATTCGTTATTCGACTCGATAAACACCAGTGCATATAATAGTATGTTTGTTAATAATAATAATATCCATTTGGCGACAAACATACTAGACAGCGTCCCCATATCTAATGTTTGACCAAACACATTTATTTTCTTCACTCCAGTTTTTTCTTTGCTTATCCTTTTCTTCTTCTTTTTTCTCCTACTCGTAATAATAATATTATTATTTCACATATAAATAGCCACACGGGTCCATCTTTCTTTTCTTCCAATCCCAAATCCTCGATCTTGATTTCACACCCAACAATGTCCAGTTGAATTTATAAACCTTCAACAACATTGATTTGATTGCTGGGTTATCAATCAAACAGTTGGATCCATTGATTCCTGCTTGGATCTAGTTCCTGTGCCATAGCTTCAATCAGGTATGATTTTACGCTCTTGATTTCTTTATTTTAGGGATTTTTTTTAAGTTATTTGCAATTGGGTATGTTCAAAATTCGATCTTTAGGGGTTTTGATTGTTGAGTTTAAGGATTTTCTGATTAATTGCAATTGGGTATGTTTGGAACTAGTAAAACATTGGTTTAGTTCATGAAAGCATGTATTTTTTTGTGGGATTTTGCTATTTTGGGATTAATAGTTTTATCTTTACTTCTTGTTAATGGTACTCTATTACTATTATTAGTATTGAATTTTTTTAAATACTTTGTGTGTAAAAAAAGAAGAGTTTTTTTTTTTTTTTTAAGTTCGGGATCTTACCGGGTATGTTTGTTTATTCAGGGCGAACCGTAATCGAGTATGTTCAACATTTTGAAGAAAAAAACCTTTAAAGTTTAGCATAATATAGTATTGTTGATTTGAAGAGCACACAAATCAAGAATTTGGTGTTTACAACGGGATCTACAACGGATCCCTCAATCGAGAATCGAGTGTTTGTTACGGAAGGTGGTCTGGAGTGCGTATTAAGCATTATCAGGGCCCTGAGGATGGGGTCCTGCTTTCTGCAAGAAAGCGGGACCCCACTCCCAGCTTCCCCGACATCAACTTTAGGGATTGGGAAAAAGAAACCTTCCAAAAAAAGGCCGCCACGGTTGCGGTCGTTTGATTACCGGAGGGAAGAACAACTTCATAGAATTGCGGGTCGGATGTTCTTGAACGGGTCTAGTGAAGTTGCTTCATTGTTTACTCAACAAGGCAAGAAAGGAACTAATCAAGATGCCATGATTGTTTGGGAGGTTAGTTATTTTTGATTTCCTGTTAAATAAGTTAGTCTTTTGATGTTGGATTTAGAGGGTGTTTGAATCTTGTATTTAGGGGTGTCAGTCTTGTCGGGTTGATGGGTTTTGGGCGGGGGTTAACTGATGAACCTACATGGCCCATGTATTTATACGTGTAACCAAAATAACCTATTTATTTAAACGAGTCAAATGGGCGAGGTTGTAATTCAATCGTAAACGGGTCATAAACAGGCTGGTAGTTTGCAATAAATGTGTTAATGGGTTGACCTATAAAATATAGTTTTCTTTATTTATAAACTAGTTTAAACGTGTCGACTTGTTTAATTAAGCTAAATGGGTTAAAATGTTAAATAGGTCAATCCAAACACGACTTGCTTATTTAACAAGTTAGAAATGAAAACCTAAAACTGTTATATTCATGTTAGGTTTCGGGCCGGGTTAGGAATTTCCACCGCTTTTACTTTTGTTGATTGATGTAATACTCACGTAGTTGGTTGTTGAGTGTTTGAAACTTGTGATTATTTTAAAAACTAATATATTTGAATGACCAAACAAGACTTTTGTGTAAAAAAGGTAGATTATGACACTTTATTTTATCATTTGATGGTTGTAAAAGTCTCTTGAATTAGGTTAAAAAGAGGGGTGATTAGCACACTTTATTTATTTTTATATTAAAACCAAACTGATAATTTAACCTTAAACTGTCAAATAATTAGAAACATAATCTGTTTATGTTTATGTTTATGTTTAATGTGTGCTAAGGTTGTTTGCCACTATATGTAATAATGTCGACTTGTCTACTTTTAAATGGTTCAATTTAGGTTTTGTTTTATCTCAAACAGACCAAATAAATAAAATTACTTAAAGTCAAACGTGTTGAAAGTCATCCGAAGTCTTTTTTAACGCACACAGCCTCCTAATATATATATATATTTTTATTTTGAGGTTTGCTTTATTATTGTAATTATATATTGTTGTTGTGACATATTTTAACTTTTCAGAATTTCGGGTCAAGAACCGACACAGTGTTCTGTGGCGTGTTTGATGGGCACGGCCCTTTTGGTCACATGGTTGCTAAACGGGTTAGAGATTCACTCCCGTTAAAGCTAAGTGCACATTGGGAAGTCAACATTAAAAACACCGATGATGTTCTTCGGGAGATTGTCGGTGGCTTAAACACTGAAGGGACATCGGTTGATTCACCAGACGTTAATTTTGAAGAAACTGATAGGGTCCCGGAAATCTTTCAAACCCTAAAAGAATCCTTTTTGAAGGCTTTTAAAGTGATGGATAGAGAATTGAGTATGTATGCAAGTGTTGATTGCTTCTGTAGTGGGACGACTGCAGTGACGTTGGTCAAACAGGTTAGATTTTTAAACGATTTTAATTTAAATGGATAATGAGTCTTCGGTTTTTTTAAAGGGGTGTGAGTTTCTAACATGACATGTACCAGACACGATATGCGTGGGTTTGGGCCAGTTTCAGGTTGAAACCCGCTAACATATTTAGCTTAGCAGGTTGTGTTCGGGTCAACACGACTTGTTGACTCGTTTAACTGGTTTGGTTTCATAATAAAAAACATTACGTTTTATGTCATAACTTATTTTTATTAGGTATATTAATGCGAAGTTTTAACTGTAAAAGTTTTATAGGCTAGACGTAATTATTCAAATATAAATGGTAGGCATTGTTTATTTATCTAAAGAGTAGTGACTACATCGAAACAGAAGGCAAACGGGCAACAAGCTGCGCCACTACCCACCTTTTGAATTGCAAAACCCAATCTTTTAAAAACATGCATCTTTTTATAATCTTTAAAAAATGTGTATTTTTTTTTGTGTAAATTAGTACTTTTAGAGTATTAATATGTAAAAGCATAAAATAAAATACAATTGTACTTTTGTTATAATCTTTAAAAAATTATGTTTTATGTCATAACTTAAACATATTTGGTTTTTTATGCAAAAATTTAAAGATAAAGGTGTTTGAATGTAATCATTCTATATAAAATGTGTATTTTTTTTTTGTAAAGTTGTAACTTTGGAGTATTAATTTGTAAAAAAAACTATAATAAAATAATATTTTCGATTTAAATGAGTTGTGTTTGTGGCAACCCGTAAAAACTTGTGTTGTCTTAAGAGTTCATGTGTCTGACACAATCTTGGGGCTCATGTCATCGCCTTTCCAACCTGCCAACACGACCTATTAAGTACCCATGGTTTTTAATTTGTTATTGTAATTAAAGATTAAAGAATGCTTTATTGGGGTATAGGGTCAGCATCTTATAATTGGAAACATTGGGGACTCAAGGGCCGTATTGTGTACACGGGATAAAGATAACTCTCTTGTTCCGGTTCAGTTGACGGTGGATCTAAAACCGAACCTTCCAGGTTTTTCCCTTTAAAAACTTTACCTCATATAATGGTTCTACTTTATATTTGTTTTGTGTGTTTGCTATCATGTTTATTTTTTTTAACAATGAAGTTGTTATGGATTTCATAGGTGGCAGGGCAGGTTAGGCGGGCTGGGTAATTACAGACGAGTGAACGTGGGTTTAACGGGCTGGATTGACCCGAAAACTTTTCTGCACATTTTGATCTTCATATAATTTATAATTTGTTCAATATGACTATATGAGTAAATCATATTAATTTTCTTAAATAAAACGATATATGAGGTAGTATGCACTAAAATAAATGCATGCAACTTTGAACCGTATGGCCTATTTTCTTTTCAGCTAAATTATTTGATTAAAAGTTTCAATTTAGTTTGTGACAAGAATAAAGACCATTTCCTCCAAAAGTTTTTCTATAATAAAAATAAGAGAAAATTACTGTTTGCGTCCCTGTGGTTTTAAAGAGGAGGCACAATGAGTCCCCAAAAATTTTTTTGAACTGGTTGAGTCCCTGTGGTTTCAAAAATGAACCATTTGAGTCCCTGCCGTTACTTAACTTTCAGGTGAACTTTCATTTTACTGAAACCACAGGGACTCAAATTGTTCGTTTCTGAAAACACAGGGACTCAAATTGTTCGTTTCTGAAACCACGGGACTCAATTAGTTCAAAAAAATTTTCTGGGACTCATTGTGTCTTCGCCCTAAAACCACAGGGACGCAAACAGTAATATTCTCTAAAAATAAAAGTATTGTCATAGATTAGAATGTAATGTTTAAATAATAATAACAGTAATAGTAATGTTAATAATAATAAACAGCAGCAGGGTTAAGCTGTAATTTCTAAAAGAGTAAAATAGCAAAGTGGTTAAACTGTATAGAAAAGCGCAAAATAGTAATCTTACCTGAATGAGGGACCATTTATGAATACAAAACTAGTTGGTTCTTGGGGGGCTATACCCATTGTTTTAAACCATAGGGGCCAAATCCATAATGTAGGCCAAACCACAGGGACAGATCCGTGTAATTTACTCTACTTTTTCGTTCTTTATTTTTTTCATTTTGTTGTTTGACACATGTATGTTATGCAGAGGAAGCTGAGCGGATCCGTAGATGCAAAGGTCGCGTGTTTGCCTTACGGGATGAACCTGAAGTGGCTAGAGTTTGGCTGCCAAATAACGATTCTCCTGGGCTGGCCATGGCTCGTGCTTTTGGAGATTTTTGTCTCAAGGAGTACGGTCTCATTTCAGTTCCTCAAGTTTCTTATAGGCGCCTTACAGAAAAAGACGAATTTGTTGTCCTGGCGACTGACGGGGTACGAAATATATTAGTATTGTTAACCATTATGCTCTGCATGCACTTGTTGAATGCATGTTCATTGTTAAGTATAAAAGTTTTTGGTTTTGGCCTTAAACCGAACTGAAAACCGAGAATTCAGTTTTTGGGTTTTTGAAACCCTCCGGTTTCAGTTTTCGTAATGGGTTTGGTTTGGGTTTGACATATATGACCCAAAAAAAGGGTCCAAAATAATGAATCTGGGCCTAAATGTTTTTTTGTTAATGCATGATTAATTTTTTTTACGCATTTGGAACTAAAATTTATGGGGGTACGCTATTTATTAGTTTTTATAAGTTACTTGACGTTCAAAAATAAAATTAAAATTTGTAAATTCAATAACAAAAGTGGGTTTTTACGGGTTAGATCAATTTTTCGGTGTTCTGTACATGCAAAACTGAAACCGAATTGGAATGTGGGTTTTGAAAAAAGAAGAAACATAAACACCAAATCAATAGTTTTGGGTTGGGTTTGGTTTTCGGTTCGGTTATGTTGGTTATTTTGGTTACTGTTTGGTTATCTCCGTTTCATGCACACCCCTATGAACAAAAAGAACCAAAGATAGTGATGGTTATGTTAAATAAACGTCTTATGCAACATAGTTAAATCAATACTAAACCAACATATTTATTTTCCGACACACATTAACAGGTTTGGGACGTGCTTTCAAATGAGGAAGTGATTGAAATCGTCGCATCGACCGAACCACATTCTCTTGCAGCACAGGCCGTGGTTGAGTCAGCGGTTCGCGCATGGAAGCATAAGTACCCGACTTCAAAAGTTGATGATTGCGCGGTTGTCTGCCTGTTTCTCGGCTTACATTCATTAATAACTTCTGGCGCCAAATTAGATCATGGGAAGAATGTGGAGTCTGACGACGAAGACGAGTCAGCATCCATCATGAATCTCGAAACCGGAAAAGACTGGTCTGCCCTTGAGGGCGTTTCGCGGTTGAACACATTATTAACCCTCCCGAGCTTCGTTCCTGGTGTGGATGATTAGAACCAAAAGCATGGAGGGAAAGCATAGGTTGTTTGAAAATGCGGGGGGTATTTTCGTCATTTTGCTTTGATTGTTCGTGTTAAAGTTCAACCATTAAAAGAAAGGGTTGTAAAAAAGGATGAACAAACAGGCAGACTTATAGCAGATGTTGAAGAACCCTGTTGTTTTAGAGGGTTGGGGTATCATTTGTTTTTATTTTTATTTTAATATTTTTTTGTTGGGATTTTGGAGGATGGAAAGGGAATTTTATGAAACCAGATCTTGCTTCTTTTTTTTTTTTTTATTTTTTTTTATATTTTCAGGTTTGTGAATTGTGAATTAAATGTTATGTTGATCATACTTATATGCAAGTAAATTTTGTGACTGATTAATATATATTTTTTTTATTGTTTTTGAATGATGAATTTCTATTATCGGGAGATTAGACTTGAATCCAAGACCTTTTAACTTTTGGTGTCATCAAAGTTATTTCTAGGTGTTATCATTTGATTTTCAATTTAACTATGTTCTCCCTCTAGGCGGTTCGTTATGGGCGGAGTTGTGGCGCCTTTAGGGCTGAACACTGCCGAGTGGCGCTAACAAAGGGGCGTCCGGGGGGGGGGGGGGAGTCATGAAGACCGGCGCTATGAGAGGAAAAAGTGGGTCCTCCATTTTCACCGTTTTAAATAAAAATAAAAAATCTCCAAACTTATATATTTATACTATATAATAAATAAAACTTTTTAAGTGCAATATGTTATCACCAAATGATTCTTACAAAGTTTTCTCTCATTTCTCTCATATTAAATACATTTGAAATTTCTTTTTCTTATTAATAATTTTTGTATTTCATTTTTTTTCTTTTTAATCTTTCATTTTCTCTTTTTAATAACTTTTCCCTGAATTAAAAAATTTAATACCAGTATAAATATATGATTTTGTTTTATATAAATATATATTGCATTAGCAATTAATATTAGGTTTTTATAAGTAACCAATTTTTACGTTGATTTTGAATAATGAATCCAGAAATTAAGGATTTAAATTATTTAATTATAGTAATTAAGGTTTATAAGAAATGATATTATTGGATGAAGAGGCAAGATTAATTTAAAATTAAAATTTCAATAAACTTTAACATATTAAACATATATGATTATTTACTAAATTACAAGTTTTTTTTCTTTCAAAGCCTGAAAAGACAAATTCACTATTGATGTATTCTCAATATTTTTGTTAACTTAAACGAGCGGGGTTTTTTTTAACTGATTAAAGTATCAAACATGATTCAGGTCAAAACAGTTTATGATTAGAATGAGTTTCGGTTCACGGGTTGGTTTAAAAAAGTAGCCATTTACAACTTCTTTTTTTAATTGACTATTTATCAACCCATCATTTATATTAAGTTAATCATCTTAAATATCCACAAAATTATAAACACTAGACTACATGTTTTAGTTTTTTAGGTTGATATGACAACTTCTTATCTTTAATTAAAATAAAAATGTTAGACATTAACACACTATTAATCATATGGTAAATTGACTTTGTATATCCTTCTATTATTGAAGATTTCAAAAATATAGATTTCTTTAGTGAGTGGGTTATACTTGCACTGAAAAACGAGGTCGTTCAAGAAATTAGCAAACGTTTGCTATCCATGTTTCTAGGAGATGAAAAATATTACCATTCTTCCGATGGTATCTATCAGACATAAAATGATACGTTATAAGAAAGTATTAGTAACCTGATGTTTTAAATGGCCTCAAAGTTTAAGGTTGTCAAGTGATAAGTTAGTCATAAAAGCCGATATTGAAGTGATGCTGCTTAAAATATTAACTAGAAAATTGGTCTATGCAATGAAAAAATATATGTGAAAATACAATATGATAACTATGTTATAGAAGTCGAAATCATATCCGGAAGTAATATTGGAACTTGCATTTTTATTCTTCAAAAAATAATAAAATCCTATACATTTAGATAAAATAATTAATTCCAAAGAACGAAATTTTCACTTTATTTTTCTCTGCAATGAAGATTAATAAAAGTTACGGTCAATCATTATAGATGGTTGGTTTGTTTTTGAAACAATTTATTTTAACTCATGGCCAGTATGTGTTGCATTATCTAGAGTTAAAAGCAAAAATAATGTGAAACTACTAAGTTTTGATATAGAAAGTAAAGTTACAAATAAAACTACAAATGTTGTGTACAAAGAAATATTTAAAGTTTATGAATTTTCTAACAACTTTTTATTTCCATGTTGTGTAAGAGCATTCCCATCTCACCCTCTATCTATAAACCAAAACTTACACTAAAACTCACTATATTTTCTTTCTCTATTTCAATTAAATAATACTTTTTATACATTTTCCATTAACTTTTCTCTTTCCCCCACTCACAACCACTTTCAAATAATATTAAAAAATTAAAAGGGATAAACAGTAGCTTTTCAAATATACAGAAAAATCACTGTTTTTTCTAAAATATAAAAACTCTTCACTAACAACACCCAAAATCACTCTCTAAATTATAAAAACATCCCTCACATAAAATAAATGGTTGGATGAGAATGCTCTAATGTGTGCATTATTCTACCTTATAATATATCAACATATTTTTGTTAGTATACGAAATGTGACAAGTGCTGGAAGTTGAAACAACGAGTCGCTTAGTCGTGGTAATTAGAATACAATATGATGAATGGATCTAGGATAACAAATGTGGAAGTCTAGATCTAACGAATGAGTGCATTAGTTATATATATAACGAATGGGCAAGCTTCACGAATGGGAGCAAGTGGTTAACGAATGTGTGCATGTGTATAAATAGGATTCATTTGTTTACAAAGTTACAACTTACTAGAGCTGTTCATTCTTACGAGAGACCGCTTGTGCCCTTACTCTGCCAAAATTGATAATCGAACTTCAACGAGTTAATATTTACATATCGTCTACGTGTTCGATCGTTTTCGTTCATCGATTAGTACTGAAACGCACCGAAAAAAACACCGTGCGTTTTCGGTTTCGTATATCAATATTGAGTTAATCGATCCTCATCGGGAAAAACAAGTGGTATCAGAGCTTTCGGTGCTCGATTCTACGTCTAATTGCTGAAATTCGCGCTTAACGTTGCTTCTAGCGTGTTCGATTTTGATTCCGAAGCGTCGTGTTCATAGGTTTGATTTTCGTTTGATTCGGTTCAAAATCGGTTGATATTTTACGTTTAGGATTCATCTACGAGTGATTTCGAGTCCAAATATATGATCAATTTGATGATTCGATGATGATTCTGATCTTTCTGCTGTTTTCACGTGATTCCGGCGAACTTTCTGCCGTGTAACCGTTTTTCCGGTGAGTTAACGGAATTTTCCGGCGAACTGACGTTTTCCCGACAAACGGTATTCTGGCAATCATAACAGAAAATTCCGGCGACCTGATTGTTATTTGTCCGCATATACCAATTGTGAATTGATTAAGTGTTTGTCAGATTGTGAAATTGATTCCGGTCAGATCTAACTACTTTTTCCGATGGTATAACCAACTATTCCGGCGGCATAACCACCGTCGCCATTTCGTTTTCCCGGCGACGATTCCGGCATAAATTTGTTTTTCCGGTCACTTAACACACACTCAAATCTGTTGTAAACATTTGCGTTCGAGTGATTTCGTATTAAATCTGATTACAATTTGTTCTCCAGTGAAGGTTTTTGATTTTACTGTCCGCCATTTTTCGGAGGATTTGATTTTCCTTGTTGTGACGTCATGATGATGCAATTGTTGTGAGCATATTGGTTAACCATACTTATAGCCATATTCAATTTTTAAATCCGTTTAGTGTGTTTGTATCCGATTTGAGCTCGCGGTTTGTGTTCGCATTGTTCGAGTTAGTTTGATGGTGATTCAAGTTCGTATTCATGTGCTGTTTTGATTCCATGTTGATCTGATTCGTATACGCGTCCGTGCTTGTTTTGCTTCATTAGTCTCTTTTTTGGGGTTCGGGTTAGTTCTTCAGTGTTCGGGTCAGACTTTGTATGTCAAACGGACTAGGGGTAGTTTTGGACATTTCAGGAAATTAGATTTTAAACGAGTAAAGATCAAGTGTTCGGTTCAGTTTGTAGATTGTTTCGGTTGGCTTGTTTTGGAGTTTCATTGTTTGGTTATTTGACGTTTATTTGTCAAAACGGGCCAAAACCGTGTTTTTAAGTGCTGAAACGAACCAAAAACACGCCAAAAAGTCCTGAATTTTGCTGTTTTTCTGCTGAGCGTGCTGCTGAATTTTGCTGATTTGTTGCTGAAAACGCGCTGATTCGCGCTGAAACGAGCTGTTAAGTGCTGAATTGCTGCCAAAAACTCGCTGAATTTACTGTTGCTTGTGTTAAAAGTTGCTGAAACGTGCTGTCTAAGTTGCTGATTTGCTGTTAAAACTTGCTGAAAATGAGCTGAAAGTTGCTGTTTTTGTGTTAAAGTTTGCTGAAACGGGCCGAAAACGAGCTGAAACGAACCTGAACTTGCTGAAAATTGCTGAAACTTGCTAAACTGTGCTGAAACGCGCCATTTTGGTGCTGAAATTTGCTGAACTACTGTTAATAAGCCGCGGGTTGCTATTAACGTGATAATTTTGAGTTCGGAATTTGTTTAGAGCTTAACGAACGTCTTTTGATCAAACTTTTCAACGGGACAAAGTTTGATTCGGTCAAAGACGTCATTTCAAGTTCGGATCAAGGAAAATTTTTTGATTTTCGTTTCAGTGCTTAGCTCGCGTTTTAGTTAAATTTCAACGATGAAGTCGATTCCTTCTTCAGTTGCTACTAATTCGATCGGTCAAACCAGTTCTTCTAATAATAAGATCAAAATTCCTGAACTTACAAATATTGCTTATCTCATGGATTGGAAAGTTTGTTTTGAAGAAATTATCAGTTTGTTTGATAAAGATTTGTTGATACCGATCAAAGAAAGGGAATATTGTCGTCCACAATCGAAAAAACCACATGATGCGTACAGTATGTACAAACCAGAGTATGAATGGAATGCTTGTGAGAAAGCTGAGTTTGGTCATGAAATGAGGGCGTTTACTACACTTCAAACAGTAATATCATTTGTTGTACTATATGATCTGTCACGCCCTAATCTAAGGCGGAAATGCCGGGGCGTGATCCTATTGCTCACAGCTTGAAGATACTATCATACATAAAAGGTGACAATATCTATTTAATTATTTTATTGAAAATAAATACACACAATATCCAAATAGAACAAACAATTTAAATACATGAATGTAAACTTAAATAATGGTTATCTCGTTTATATCCTAAGGTCTAGTCTAAGTGTCCAACTTCAATCTTCAATACAAAGCAACCTGCATATGCGTAGAAAATTGAGTTTGTCAACAACACATGTTGAGTGAGATGATCACCAATTTTGACACAACAAATAGTTATATAATAAATAACTAATAAATAATAAGTGTTAAAAGCGGAAACCAATCTATGTGGTAATAATCAATCAAAACTTAACAAACCATGTAACCAAATCGTATGTAACATTTCGGTTTTTCTGTTTTTCTTTCAATTGTAAACGTTACCCGACCCGGTTCGTGTTCAAGCGAGTTATTAATAAAATATTCCTTTTATTCCTTTTTATATTTGTACAACTATCAAAGAATGGCAAAAACAAACCCTAACTAAACTTTAAACGTGTTCTGTACCCAACTCAATAGACCAAGGACCAAACTGCAATTACCATTCAAAATTTTAATAATAAAATAATCCTCCTTCTCCCTCCTCTAACTCACGGCCGTATACCCCCCTCCTTTGCTTGGACCTGAATTATCAGACATAATCAAGAATTGATCTTGCCATATCTTTTACTAACCCAAATCGCACTCCACCGATGATCCAATTAAGGTAAAGATATTATTCGACAGCTAACACAATCAAACTTAAACCACGGCTGGTTTGGGCATGGTAACACTATAAATACACGCCTAAAATTCAATTAAACGCGCACACACCATCCTCTTAACCTCGCGAAACTAAACCCTAAATCAATTGCACGTTACAGAGCCGTCAATACCATTAACGCACTCAAGCTCCGCCTTGACCCATCTGTTGATCTTTAACCCTCAATCTGCAACCATAAACGGTAATTGAAGCATGCTTATAATTCGTTTTTGATCCATTAACAAAAACCCTAAGTCAATTTTAACGTACAATGAACGAATCAACGGAATTAAGATCTAGGGTTTATAATTGAACTGGTTACTGGTAGTATCTGGTTACATACTTTAAGATCTGGTAAAACACACCAAACTAACACACAGCAGAGTGGCTGGTGTGTGAAAGGTTAAAACACAACAAACGCATGTATAAACACACACACACACACACACACACATATAATATATATATATCATCCCAAATATATCATCATGAAAGTAAGCCTATGGTCATAAAGTAACACCTGCATACACATTCATAAATATCATCTCACGACATACTACAATACGAGTAAGCCTATATTCTTGAGTCTAGACCATAAGTAATGTCTATAACCGTATAAAGTATATAACCATAAACTAGCCTCAAATATTCAAAGGCTTAGAATATAATTCATCCATATTTTCATAAACCCCCAAACACAAGTAAGGTCATATAAAACCATCCAATTAGTTTAAACGAGTATAGTCGGATAAAAGTGTAATATGGTGAGTATGCTAGCCCAAAACGTAAAAAGAGTAACAAGGGGCATCATGAACTCACCTGACACGAGGAACACAATCACAATGGGCTAGAGGACCCTTAAGTACTCCCACAACTCAAAAGCTTGTCGGATCACGAACAATCATTACTATCGACACCGAAAGGACTCGTTTATCCTACGAGACTTTCTAACATGGTTCGAGTTACCTAAAGCCGCGACCTCATCAAACTTAATCATAACAGCCCCCGGGGCCTCACATTTACCGACACGACCCTTAGATACTCCCGGGATTAAAGAATTCCCAAATTACCCCGGGGAGCACTAGGTGATACTAGCACGCGCGTTTAAGAGTTTTTTAGGCAATTAACATACAACTCAGCCCTGTGTGGACCCAATATGATAAATTCACAGCCAAAAAGTCCACACGATGCTACACGAGTCAAATGGGTCGGTAACTCACAAGCACAACGCACCAACTATTCGATAAACGCGAATGTGCGTTGTATCGACCCGTTTGAGTAACCGACAACCAATTCAGCCCCAATACTTATAAAAATCATTTTCCAACAGCCCGTACATTAAACCGAAGCTACCCGAACTGAATTGGTCATCACTTACTTCATCCCTCGCGTTAAACGCAACAAATCACTATCCTAGACAACCGAAAACCAGTTTTCAATCTACAACTAGTTGACCAATCAAACGAACACCAATGGACATGATTTTTAAGTATGTTATATGGGACATACCTAGGAAGATTATGGTGCAAAAACCTCAGCCGAAACAGCCCCGAAACTGCCCAATTGGACAGCCACCCGGTAAGCCTAAAACAAGCGGTTTAACGACGAATAAACAAGCCATAAGGATGAATTAAGGTGAAAAAGAGTTGTAGACATTTAATACCGACCTGGAATTGAACGTTTGAAGGCAAGGTGATGTCTGGTTACATGCAAAACGAGAAGGGGGAGGGGGTAGGGGCGCCGATCGGATATGGGGCAAGGGTTTAGGGTTTTCTTTCTTTGTTTTTTTTTTACATAACAAGAATGTTACAATCTGGCCCTCCTAATTGCGAATTTGAGACAACTTGAATCACTAACTACTTATATGGACTTTTACGAATTACCAGACGGCCTCACAACTTTGAAATTTAATCCCAATTAACATGCAAACTTATATAGGTACATAAGCCAATTAACGAAAATTTTCCGGGCGTTACATTATTGATATATTGTTGTTATGCTAGTTTTAGTATTTCATATTATCGCAAGGAATTGTCATTTTTATATTATATGTATTAAAAAGAGCCGTGATTACTTTCTCAATTTTATGTTGACAAACTATGTATTTTCCCGCATGGCGCAGGTAGCTATATTGGATGAAGAATCAAAGGGATTAAAGAGTAGTTGGACCTTAGGATGCATGAATAATGATGAACTTCATTTTTGTTATTTTTAGTAGTAATTTCTTTTGAAACAATGATTGTGCTTTACGTGTTTGAATAATATGAATTTAATAATTTAGATATTGATACGTGGATTTATTTTAGTGTCTTTTGAGCTATGATACAATTATGTCGCGCCCCGGCATATTCCGCCGTAGGTTGGGGTGTGACAGATTGGTATCAGAGCCGAAGGCTATAAGATTGGTGGTTAGACGTAACGGCCTAGTAGCATGTTTAGGGTCCCTATACGTGTTCCTATACGTGCACCCTATTTGTTTAAATTTTTGTACATAGCTTAATTTATTTAAATTGTTTATCATATGCAATTGTACACGAAAGCACACACTTATTCCGAGGCTATGCCTCAAAATCATTTTTCAAAATTTTAGGACGATTTTTAAATCGGGAAATTCCTTAAGAATTCCCACCTTTTACCTCCACCTTCCTTGAGGATGATTCATGTAACGGATACGTAGTAACTGTAAGGGAGACACACCTGTACACCGATCCCTTGACACCAAGGCTTGCGAGCATAAGGAAGTGCAATGCGTATACATCTCGATCAACTGTGAGACATGGTTGCCTTCTTGAGTGTGAAACTTGTTAGGCCAAAGCGTATCACACCAAACGTTCACGAATCTACTACCTCATTGTATCATTCGTGGTCGTGTGACGATCACATCCTTAATTTATAACCGAATTCACGATGATACGTGGCTAAACTCGGTTTTCCGCATTGTGTTTTAGTTGAATAGTTGGGTGAAGTACACAAATACGGGGTGGTTCCCGAAGTACTTCAACCATCTATCTCAACACCCTTCACAACTCAATTTTAATCAATTTTATTTGGTTTTCGATATTTTCATTTTGTTGGAAGGAACCATGGTGGTTTATGAAATCCTAACCAACAAATGAAACCCCACGTTTCAATTTTAAGTTATGTTATAACTATTTATTTATTTACTTATGTATTTATTTTATTTATTATCCCTCATTACGTCAACACTTCTAAAATCACGTCTCATAAATGACTCCAAACTCAGCATCAAATTGTTAAATAGAATTCACAAGTATCGATTTACACAAACTCAACCTCAAGTTGTTAAATAGAGTTCACAAGTATCAACTTATACAAATTCATACATTTACAACATTTACCCAAGTCTCATAAATTTTACACATTTGATCCTTGCAGTATGTCTTCCCGTCTCATCAATAGTACTCGCCGCAACTCTGGCCGTCGCATGTCATCTCGCATTACGAAGGGAATTGTGGAAGCCTTCCCTATGGTCATCTCTCAACTCTAAGCCGTGAATGCCGCAACTGTTCCCGCAAACCCTAATGTTTTCACAATCAAGCAATTCACCAACGCTAACCCAACCGATTACTTTGGGACTGAGGGTGCTACAAGCCTTCTTCAATGGTCCGAGCACATGGAAAGAGTGTTCCTCCACTCTGCATGTCCGGATGACAAGAAGACCACGTATGCATCAAGTGTTTTCAAATCTAGTGCCCTTACTTGGTGGACTAGCAAAAAGAGAGACCTTGGGGGTGAGGTTGCCATGGCCTTGCCATGGGATGACCTCAAGAAGCTCATGTTAGACCAATTCTGCCAGAAATATGAACTCTGGAAGTTGGAAGAAGAATTCTGGAATTTGAAGCAAGAGGGAGGTGATAATACCGCTTACAACAACCGATTCCACGAATTGAGCGTCCTTATCTCGCATATGATTACTCCTTTGGAGCGTGCCATTGATAAGTACATCTCGGGTTTGCCGATGCAAATCCAAGATTCCGTCCTTAGTCATGACCCGAAGGAATTTCGTGATGCCATTGCTCTAGCCGGTACCCTCACCGAAAACCACGTTAAGGCTGGGACCTTGACTCGAAAAGGCTCCAAGAGCCCAATTATAAGCCCAGATCCGAACCCACTAAAGAGTCCAAGCCCGAATGCTCAAGGCCCGAATCCTCAAAGCCCGAATCCTCCAAACACAACCACAACCACAACTCCTCTCATTACCGCAATAACAAACGAAAGCCCAATTCCCAAAACTATGTCATAGCCCAACCACAAGCCCAACAAGCCCCTCCAACCAAGAAACCATACACCGACCCACACCCGTATTGCAACACTTGTCAACGTCACCATCCGGCTCAATCCACTTGCCGAGTGTGCACCAATTGCCACCGATTCGGCCACCTCACCCAATACTGCCGAGAAGCACCCCGAGTGTAAGCCGCTCCACCGCGGTTCGCACCGTCAAACCAACCCAACCCAGCCCAACCGAGCCATCCCTCGTGCTCCAATCGCTAACACCATTAGGGCTTGCTATAACTGCGGTGATCCAAACCACCTCCGCAACACGTGTCCTCGACTCACTCAAGCCCATCAAGCCTATGTTTCCCCACAACCCTACTACACCTCTCAAGTCTACCAAGTTCAAACTTACCAACCTCAATTACCCCAACTCATGCCTCCTCCAAACCCTCAAGCTCAACCCATGCTCATGCAAGCCTACCAAGCTCCGAACCCTCAAGCTTCAACATCTCAAACCCAAGCACCTCAAGGAACTCAAGGACGAGCCTTCACCATCAATGTGCACCAAGCCCGAAACTCGAACGATGTGGTGAACGGTACATTTCTAGTTAACAAGCATCATACATCGGTAATTATTTGATTCGGGAGCCGATATGAGTTTCATTTCCTTTGATTTTGAGTACATACTTGATGTGACCCGTAGTAAATTGTCTAAACCCTTCACGGTAGAGATAGCTAACGGTAGTTCGATCGTTATTGATTCCGTCGTCCGTAATTGCACGCTCACCCTTAATGGGAAAAAGTTCTCGATTGAACTCATTCCGATGCAAATGGGTAGCTTCGACGTCATCATTGGCATGCATTGGCTCTCTCTACACCGTGCCGAAGTTCTATGTTTCGAGAAGATTATTCGTATCCCTATCGAAGGTGGCGTGATTCTAAACGTCGACGGAGAAAGACCATTCTCAAAGCTAAACCTAATGTCGTGCCTTGAAGCCCAACGTTATTTGCGCAAGAAGTATGTCGCTTTCTTAGCCCATGTCACTACAAAGGCCCACGAAGAAAAGCAGATTTCCGACATCCCGATTGTTCGCCATTTCCCGAAGTATTTCTCGAAGACGTTTCTAGACTCCCTCCAATACGTCAAGTGGAGTTCCGTATTGATCTTGTACCCGGAATAAACCCCGTAGCCAAAGCACCGTACCGTCTTGCACCTCCGAGATGCAAGAACTCTCCAATCAAGTCCAAGAACTCACGGACAAGGGTTTCATTCGCCCGAGTTCGTCTCCATGGGGCGCACCCGTTTTGTTTGTCAAGAAGAATGATGGTACTCTTCGTATGTGTATCGATTACCATGAGCTCAATAAGCTTACTATCAAGAACTGCTATCCCCTTCCTCGCATCGATGATATCTTTGATCAACTCCAAGGATCCGCTTGTTTCTCCAAGATTGATCTTCGTTCGGGGTATCACCAACTTCGTGTCCACGAGGATGACATACCCAAGATCGCCTTCCGTACTCGTTATGGGCACTTTGAATTCTGAGTTATGCCTTTTGGGTTGACTAATGCTCCCGCCGTTTTCATGAATCTTATGAATCGTGTTTATAAACCCTACCTCGACAAGTTTGTGATTGTTTTTATCGACGACATCTTGATATATTCTAAATCCGAGGACGAATATAAAGATCATTTGCACACTATTCTCGACTTGTTGCGAAAAGAACAACTTTATGCTAAATTCTCCAAATGCGAATTTTGGCTAAAGCAAGTTCAATTCTTGGGCCACATCGTCAATGACAAGGGTATTCACGTTGACCCCACTAAAATCGAGGCCGCTAAAAATTGGAAAACCCCGTCCTCTCCAACGGAGGTTCGCTCATTTCTTGGTTTAGCGGGATATTACCGTCGTTTCATCCGCAACTTTTTAAAAATTGCTTCACCCCTTACCGCACTAACCCACAAAGGGAAAGTCTATGAATGGGGTCCCGATCAAGAAAAAGCGTTTCAAACACTAAAGGACATGCTTTGCAATGCTCCTATCCTTGCTCTTCTCGAGGGCAATGATGATTTTGTCGTATTTTGTGACGCTTCTATCCAAGGTCTCGGTTGTGTTCTTATGCAATGAGACAAGGTCATTGCCTATGCTTCGCGTCAACTCAAGGTTCACGAGAAAAATTACACGGCGCACGATCTCGAACTAGGTGCGGTCGTGTTTTCCTTGAAAATTTGGAGACACTATCTTTATGGAACGAAATGTGTGGTTTTCACCGATCATAAAAGTTTACAACACATATTCGACCAAAAGGATCTCAACATGAGACAAAGACGATGGGCCGAATTGTTAAGCGATTACGATTGCGAGATTCGTTATCACCCCGGGAAAGCAAATGTTGTGGCCGATGCTCTTAGTCGTAAGAATCACATTAAATCCGTCTTGCTCAACTGTGTCACCATGCAATCCGACCTTCAATACCGCATCTTCGACGCACAAAACGTCTCCGTCACCGAAGGAAGTTTATACGATGAGATGTCGTGTGGCGCCGAACTCCAACTTGAAACCAAACGTAATGGTTTACTTTATTATTTGAACCGTTTATGGGTTCCCGATCGTGACGGTATTCGCACGTTCATCCTTGATGAAGCTTATAAGTCATGATACTCGATTCATCCTGGTGCGGATAAAATGTATGCCGATCTTCGTCCCATGTTTTGGTGGCCGGGAATGAAGAAAGATATTGCGGTATATGTATCCAAATGCCTCACTTGTTCTAAGGTCAAAGCC
Organism: Bidens hawaiensis; assembly: GCF_021521415.1. NCBI lineage: Eukaryota > Viridiplantae > Streptophyta > Magnoliopsida > Asterales > Asteraceae > Bidens > Bidens hawaiensis. The sequence continues at coordinate 15,212 of NW_027498222.1, read as the reverse complement.
GAGCATCAAAAGCCGTTTGGCTTTCTCGAGCAACCACCGATCCCCGTTTGGAAATGGGAGGACATAGCTATGGATTTTGTCACGAAACTCCCCACTACTCAAAGCCGCAACGATAGTATTTGGGTAATTATTGATCGGTTGACCAAGTCGGCTCATTTCATACCCATTCGAGAAAAATTCTCCGTGACTCAACTAGCTCCACTCTATGTCAAGAACATCATTTGCCGCTACGGAACACCGTTGACCTATGGTCGGTTTACCTCTCATTTTTGGAATTCATTGCAAACCTCCTTGGGTACCCGTATCGATCTAAGCATTGCTTATCACCGGAAAACCGATGGTCAATCCGAGCTAATGATTCAAACGCTCAAAGACATGCTTCGCTCTTGCGTGCTAGACTTTGGTGGAAATTAGGATACTCACTTACCATTTGTAGAGTTTTCCTACAATAATAGTTTCCACACTAGTATTGGCACGGCACCCTTTGAAGCTCTCTATGGTAGAAAATGTCGCTTCCCTATTTGTTGGAGCAAGATTGGTGAATCGCAAATCACCGGTCCCGAGCTGGTTCAAGAAACTTTTGACCGGATTGCTCTTATTCGTCAAAATCTTCTTGCCGCTCGTAGCCGTCAAAAGAGCTACGCCGATAAGCGCCGTAAACCTCTCGAGTTTAATGTTGATTACTGGTAGTATCTGGTTACATACGTTAAGATCTGGTAAAACACACCAAACTAACACACAGCAGAGTGGCTGGTGTGTGAAAGGTTCAAACACAAGAACCGGTCCAGGGCGCGGGTTCGAACCCTCATGGACCCGGTTTTTCGTATTTATTTTATTTTTGCTTAAATTCTTGGTTATTAAATAAACTTTGTTTAAGGAAACCGAACCTCGAAAGTATTATTTTGCCCTTGGTTTCGCGTCAAAGTTTCCAATCTATAAATGTATATAGATTATATATTTTTATATAAATATATTTATGCTTAAGGTTAAATAATATGAAATTTCTTTTATATAATTCATTTATATATATATATATATAATGTTTATTAATACTTAATAACGGTTATTATTTATTTAAGATCTATTTACTTGAAAATATAAATATGGATTAAATATATATAGCTTACCAAATAATAGTATTAACACGAATAATAATAATAACAATAATAATAAATAATAATAATAATAATAATAATAATAATCTTAATTATAATAACAATAAATAATGCATCTCCTAAAAACCCTAAACGACTCTCAAATATTTCAAACCGATTAAGATACAATAATGACATCTCATGAAACCTCAAATCGTTATGGCTTATTAATTCTATTTCTCATTTATTAATTATACTATCGTTAACAATTAAGGCATCTTTGTTGACGTATCTCGAAGACTTGAACGTGTTCATCCTCATTTTCTTTTATTATTATCTCATCCTCATTTAATCAACATATAAGGTAAGTAACCCACATCCCCCTTTTTACCGTTTTATATTTCACTACAATTCCACTATTTGCGTTATATGATATTGCTCAATTGGTTATACGTGTGAATGTGATTATGTGTTTACTTTTATGTTTTGGTGGTTGGTATCTCATCCTCATCCTCATTAGTATGATCATACGCCGTCGGAGTAGCTCGTTATCTATGGGATTCGAGTGAAAAGACAACTTTTATATTATTGATATATTGTTGTTATGATAGTTGTAGTATTTCATATTATTGCAAGGAACTGTCATTTTTATATTATATGTATTCAAAAAAAAAAAAACCGTGATTACTTGCTCAACTTTATGTTGGCAAACTATGTATTTTCCCGCATGGCGCAGGTAGCTATATTGGATGAAAAATCAAGGGATTAAAGAGTAGTTGGACCTTAGGATGCATGAATAATGATGAACTTTATTTCTATTATTTTTAGTTGTAATTTCTTTTGAAACAATGATTGTGCTTTACGTGTTTGAATAATATGAATTTAATAATTTAGATATTGACACGTGGATTTGTTTTAGTGTCTTTTGAGCTATGATACAATTATGTCGCGCCCCGGCATATTCCTTCGTAGGTTGGGGTGTGACATCGTACTAGTGTGCCAATGAATCGTTGCCAAGCGAATCGGGCATTGATTACAATGACTAAAATTGTCGGTTTACTTTCGCCAAGCGAATCGGGCTCCGGTTTCTAAGATGGTCGTATGATCATACTAATGAGAACCATATACAAAGGGGATATGTTTGGCCTCTCCGAATGTTTTCAAGTAAACAATTAAACATGTAGCAATTAGCAAATATAATTCAACCGATATTCACACGATGATTATGCTTGCGAGTTTGTGTGTATATATATATATATAGGATAGAAAATATGAGTAAGTACACATATGTCTCCAAAACGTTTCAAAACAGTGTATAAAAATGGGAATGATCAAACTCACCTTAGATCAATGATAAGTGAATAATAAATGCGATTAACGAGCAAGGAATAGGCGAGTCGTCCACTACACGTCAAATGTTATGAACAATTTAGAATATGATAACATAACTAAAAACGAACTTGTTTCCGCTGGAACGGACGTTTAGAACTCAAGTTATGTTTGTTTTAAGATTTAAGCGAGCTGGTACTAACCAGAATCCGAACAGCGAGTCGAAAGTCGGGTTTTGGTCAGTAGCCTTAAATTTTCGTTACGAAAATAAAAGTCTTCTGGGCCAAACGTTGACTCTGACTAGAAGTATGAGAAAATGTTAAGTCAAACTAGTTGACTATTTTTTCCTTTAACGAGTTTTAAATGATTTGACCAGTCAACACCCTTCAACCATCGAAATTGATTAAAGGTTATTGAATAGGGAATATGTATGAATGATTCCTATGTTTACAACTTACCCGGAAAGTGAAAGGATCAAGAGAAACGAAGAGTCAAAGGTCCAAAAGCAAGCAAAGTCAACCGTCTTAACTTGTATCTTCAACAATAACGCGAAAACCGAAGAAGATGGAGTATGGCAGAGGTAGGTGACGGCTGGGATTTGTGTATTAGGGTTTAGGGATGATTTTTGGTAGAGAAATAATTATATGTTTATATAGGATTCACTAAATCGAACTAAATATGGTAACTTACTCGTTTAAGAACTGAATGGGCATTTAATGATCAAATCAATAGAATAACCAGAGGATTTCATTCTTGGACAAGGGTTAATGTATATGGACATGTATCTAGGCTTTGAGGGACTTCTTGGTGCTTAAAACACTTGATTTCGTCCAAAAATAAGCGATTTCGGGCCAAAAACGAACTAGGAAACGATTTTAAAGCGCGGTGGGGGAGGGCCATCCGACCACGTGGTGCTCCGGCCAAAATGGGAGGAATTTGGTTTTTGACGCTTTTAGTCCTTGTAGTTTGAGAATTGGATAATTAATGAATCTTTTATGCATAAATTAAGAATTAGACATCTTTTAAAGTATGAAGGGCCCAAAGTGAATATTAGAAACTTAAAGTCTTATAAATATTTGATTTCCAATAACAATAAAGATATAAAAATGTTTCTGGGTCGGGTTATACGCAAACGAATACAGGTTTGAAAAATTCGAGATGCTACAGTCTCCCCTACTTTAGGAATTTCGTCCCGAAATTAAGGAAAACCAAAACATCATTGTTGTTTGAAAATAATTAAACTTTTAAAGAAAATATCATAATATAGAACTTCCCATAATCGAAGAAATGCTTCGAATGACAATTCGATAAGGGCACTTATATATAGGATGTACCAGCGGCGTATGTACCATGTCCTTATCATCTCATCATTCATACCGTTACCCGAGCTACCTTAGGTACTTAATCATAACACACAATTGTACTTATTATGATTTCCATGCGAGGACTTGGATAATTATGTTCCAAGCAGACATTTGAAATGAATTATGATGATCGAGAATAACCTAAGAGTGGAATATTATATGAAGTTAACCTTGATAGATAAAAGAACTTGATTTATGAGATGGTATGCACAAAAGTTTACTTAACAACAAATCTCAAAATAACTAATGACATGCGAACTCTTTTAAATATCGTATTTACTAGGAATAGAATTCTTATGATCGAAGTATAAGTTTAAAAAAAAAATTTTGGTGAGTCGACTTTAGTGGAGAAGCTTATGAAATTTAAAAAGAGAAATTGATATTAAGGTATAGCTTTACAAGTTGTGATTTTGAGATGTGATTAATTTGATTTTATAATAACTAGTAAATAATAATATTAAATAAAAATGTGAAAATGTACGTATTCAAATAAATTGTTAATAGATTAAATCGGGAAGAGGCTATTCCTGAATCACCAAGATAGTCCTATTCCAATTAAATCTTTAAAATTAGATAAAATATAAAGTGGGTAATTGAAGATATTAAACTAAATTAAATTGGGAATTTGTGGAATTTTTTTTCACAAAATCGTTTTAAATATTAGGAAGTATGTAAATTGAATTATTGATGGTTTATAATAGAATTTCAAGTAAATAACAAAAATTTAAATTAATTGTAATACCAAAAATAAGATGTGGGGTATATAATAAAATAAGATAAACGCGAGGCTAGAAATGCACGAACCACCATGACTATTCTAAAAACTACGAATTTATCTTTTTAAACGTTCAAGATTTTCAAAATGTATCAAATATCAAAGTAGGGAGTTGAAATATTTACGAACCAATGTTTAGTTTCAAATAATGAACTTAATCAATAAATAAAGTGAGTGATGAGTTTTAATGGGGATTTATCAAAAAGTCAATTTTAATGGTAAAAATTTAATTAATGGAAGATTTAAGTTAATAATGAAAATTAGATTTGATTAATGAAGAATTTAGTTTAATATTAATAAAATTTACAATAATTGAATTTTAATAATAGAGATTCATAAAATAGAAAGTAAGTTGTGAAAAGTAACATGAGGAAAAACAAGAGGTAATAAAATATTTATAGTTTAAAGTTGAGGGTAATGATTTAAATATACTTGATAATTTATAGTTTGAGAATATGAAAATAAATGGAAGAAGATAATTAAAATAATATTATAATAGATATGAGTTAGTATACGATTTCTTGTTCGGTGTATTTTAGTTTTGTCGAGATTGGCGGTTGGTTTGTTAATGGCATTCAGCAGCAAACTCCTTGTCGATTCTAGTATTCGAACGGCGATCATGAGAAGAAGATGGACAACGTTGGTCTCGATGATGAATTCTTAGGGAAGACATTCTATGAGGAACAAAGATGAAACCTTACGAAATGGTGGGTAAGTTGTGGGAATGAGTTGATGTGAATAATAGAGAATAAGAATTCAGATGATATCGTGCTAGTGATGACTCGAGGACGAGTCGGGATTTAAAATAATGATTTTTGAGATATTTAATAGAATAAACAATGTTTATAAAGTTTTCCCAAAAGTAAAAATGTTTTGGGTTGGGCTTTCCATGGTAGCTCGAAATCCCAAATAAAATAACGAAACATGTTCAATGAGTTGGCCTCCCATGAGCTTTCCATGGCAATTTGAATGGCCCAACTAAATAAAACAACATGTTGGCCTCACATAAGCGTTCCATGTCAATTTGTTGGCCCAATTCAAATAACGTGTAATAAACAATTGAGTTGTTTAGCCCATGAGCGTGTACATGGCATTTAACTGACCCAACTAATTAACGAATTATAGAATCAATGGAGTTGTTCGAACCATGAGCGTTACATGGCATTTAACCTACCCAACTAAATATCGAATCAACGAATCAAATATAAGTAGTTGGTGTATCTCGGAAACCTCCCTGGACGATACGTTCCAACCCAAAAATCAAATCCAAAATGGTTTAAGAAATGGATAGTTGGAGTGCCCATGGATTTTCATGGATTTTTCACCTAACTAAGCATTTAAAATAATTTAAAAACACAATTTGGAAGTATAACCGTTTAGCCGGTTATGTTTACCACGCAACCGTTTAGCCGATTACGGGTACCACTTAAAGTTCTGGTTGTACGAAATTTGTCATACCCCCATGCTTCAAGGTGAAAGAGCAAAAAGATAACACGGGAATTCTTAAGAAATTTCCCACAATAAAAGATAATCTACCAAAATAAAATATTTAGAAAAATATTTTGAATGTGAGGCATAGCCTCAGAATTTGTGTGTGTGTGTGTGTGCAATAAATAAATAAAATACAATAAAATAATTAATCTAATTAAGTTGTAAACAATTAAATAGCACATAAGACAGTTTAGATAGGTACATATAGGGTTCCTAACATATGTCTAGGACCATTTCCAATGACCTATCTTATAACCTTCGGCTCTAATACTAATCTGTCACACCCCAACCTAAGGCGGAAATACTGGGCGTGATCCGATTGCTCACAGCTCGAAGATACTATCATACATAAAAGGTGACAATATCTATTTAATTATTTTATTAAAAATAAATACACACAATATCCAAATAGAACAAACAATTTAAATACATGAATGTAAACTCAAATAATGGTTATCTCGTTTATATCCTAAGGTCTAGTCTAAGTGTCCAACTTCAATCTTCAATACAAAACAACCTGCATATGCGTAGAAAATGGAGTTTGTCAACAACACATGTTGAGTGAGATGATCACCAATTTTGACACAACAAATAGTTATATAATAAATAAATAATAAATAATAAGTGTTAAAAGCGCAAACCAATCTATGTGGCAATAATCAATCAAACCTTAACAAACCATGTATATAACCAAATCGTATTAGTGTGCCAATGAATCGTTGTCAAGCGAATCGGGCATTGATTACAATGACTAAAATTGTCGGTTTACCTTCGCCAAGCGAATCGGGCTCCGGGTACTAAGACGGTCGTATGATCATAATAATGAGAACCCTATATAAAGGGGATATGTTGGACCTCTCCGAATGTTGTCAAGTAAACAATTAAACATGTAACAATTAGCAAATATCATTCAACTGATATTCACATAATGATTATGTTTGCGAGTTTGTGTGTGTGTATATATATATATATATGATAGAAAATATGAGTAAGTATGCATATGTCCCCAAAACATTTCAAAATAGTGTATAAAAAGGGGAATGATCAAAATCACCTTAAATCAATGATAAGCGATTAATAAATGCGATTAACGTGCTAGGAATAAGCGAGTCGTCCACTACACGTCAAATTTTATGAACAATTTAGAATATAAGATTTTAGGATAGAACTTGTTGCCGCGGGTATCAATCCAAACGAATGTTTAGAACTCAAGTTATGTTTGTTTTAAGATTTAAGCGAGTTGGTACTGACCAGAATCCGAACAGCGAGTCGGAAGTCGGGTTTTGGTCAGTAGCCTTAAAATTTTTTTATGAGAATAAAAGTCTTCTGGAGCGAACGTTGAATCTGACGAGAAGCATGAGAAAGCCTTAAGTCAAACTAGTTGACTATTTTGTCCTTTAACGAGTTTTAAACGAATTGACCAGTCAACACCCTTCAACCACCGAAATTGATTGAAGGTGAGATTAGGGAATATGTATGAACGATTCCTATGTTTACAACTTACCCAGAAAGTGAAAGGATCAAGAGAAACGAAGAGTCAAAGGTCCTAAAGCAAGCAAAGTCAACCGTCTTAACTTGTATCTTCAACAATAACATGAAAACCGAAGAAGATGGAGTATGGAAGAGGTAGGTGACGGATAGGATTTGTGTATTAGGGTTTAGGGATGATTTTTGGTAGAGAAATAATGATATGTTTATATAGGATTCACTAAATCGAACTAAATATGGTAACTTACTCGTTTAAGAACCGAATGGGCCTTTAATGATCAAATCAATAGAATAACCAAAGGATTTCGTTCTTGGACAAGGGTTAATGTATATGGACATGAATCTAGGCTTTGAGGGACTTCTTGGGGCTTAAAACACTTGATTTCGTCTAAAAATAAGCGATTTCGGGCCAAAAACGAACTAGGAAACGATTTTAAACAAAATGATCTGAATAGCTTGCCCATAGAGCCGCGTGGTGGGGGAGGGCCATCCCACCACGTGGTGCTCCGGCCAAAATGGGAGGAATTTGGTTTTTGACGCTTTTAGTCTTTTTAGTTTGAGAATTGGATAATTAATGAATCTTTTATGCATAAATTAAGAATTGGACATATTTTAAAGTATGAAGGGCCTAAAGTGAATATTAGAAACTTAAAGTCTTATAAATATTTGATTTCCAATGACAATAAAGATCTAAAAATGTTTCCGGGTCGGGTTATACGCAAACGAATACGGTTTTGAAAAATCCGAGATGTTACAAATATTGCTGATCTCATGGATTGGAAAGTTCGTTTTGAAGAAATTATCAGTTCGCTTGATAAAGATTTGTTGATATCGATCAAAGAAAGGGAATATTGTCATCTACGATTGAAAAACCACATGATGCGTACAGTTTGTACAAACCAGAGTATGAATGGAATGCTTGTGAGAAAGCTGTGTTTGATCGTGAAAGGAGGGCATTTGCTACACTTCAAACAGTAATATCATTTGTTGTACTATATGAAACCCGAGAATCCATGGCATACGCAAAATGCCTAACTTCGTATGAGATTTGGACTTCTCTTGATCGACGATATGCTTATTATTGCAGTCTTAAACCCAATTTTGATACATTCAAGGATTTGCCTGATGAAAGTCTAATCGTGATGATTGAGAGATTTTTAAAGCTATTAAAGGAAATGGATGAAAACAAAATTCATGTATCAGATGAAGAGATTAAGGAGAGATTGATTGACATTCTCCTTGTTCAGTATTCAGGACTTATTCTTGGAAAGTTTGTTTCAACATCATTATCTGAATCTTCTCAGACATCAGCGATGACCATTAGTGGAATCTTTTGATTTTGAAGTGGACGAAATGTGGTTATTGGATTTGAAGAAAGCTTATGTTGATGATGGTTGGCCTATGCTTGCAGATGACATATCCAAGACCACCTCATCAATGAATGTTGAGAAAGATCCTAATGCGATGGAAAATATCATGCCTACCCAGGTGATTCTTCCTGTTAATCTTTATGAATCTTATGATTCCTGTAAGACCCTGAATCCCGGGAATCCTACAGTTGGTAATCATATCCAAACTTCACAAAAATTTAAAACCAAACCAATTCATCTTATTAAAATCGTTTCAGAGTACTAAACAGCGGAATAAGGAATATCAAATTTCTCAAAACCAGGAAAATGTGATTTTAAACCCAAGGCAAGTCATTTATTTTAAAACCTGTTCAGAGTATAAATCAGCGGAAAAGTCATAATTGATCAAACAAGTTCCCAAAACCTGGGAGTTGTGCCCAAAACCAAATCTAAATGTATTTAAATAAAATTGAAAAGAACAATGTTCATCCATGAAACTTTCCGACTAGATATGCCTTCAACCGTCCAAGTAGTCTCGAGCTCATCCAAGCGGTAAGCATCCTCCACTAAACCTGAAACTCACACTAACATACACACAAAGTCAGCTTGAGCTGAGTAAGTTCAAGTTTTAATAATTGACATTTAAATAAATCATTCCAAAAGTATGAATATAAAAACGGGATCTGGACAGTTAGGCCATAATAAACAATAAGTAGTCCTACTTCTTTATCTATACAATTATATCCCTATGCTTAACATCCAAGTAATAACATCAGGGTCGAGCACACGTACAACCCAAACACGTAGTATCCAAGTAGTAACATCCACACGTACAACCCAAACACGTATCATTCCATCCGATGGTGATCATGCCACACGAGCCTCCCCCCTTACGGGCTTTTCAGGGCCCGCCACAGGATTTAAGAACCTGAGTAGTATAGTTTGGCTCGGCCAAGATCACCATCCATCCACATGCAAACACAAAATAGGCATACGCAACATCCTTAGTCGATAGCGACTAATTAACATCGCCAATAATTGGCCATATAATAACGCATGTATAAACTTACGTATATATATATACACACATCATTCCAAAATATACCATAATAAAAGTATGCCTATGGTCATAAAGTAACACATGCGTATACATACATAAATATCATCTCAAGACATGCTGTGATATGAGTAAGCCTATATCCTTGAGCCTAGGCCATAAGTAATATATATAACCTTAATGAATATATGACCTTAAACGAGTCTCAAATATCCTAAGGCATAGAATATAATTCACACATATTTCCTTGATTCCACAAACACAAATAAGGCTATGTAATACCATCCAATTAGTTTGAACGAGTAAAACCGGTTAAAATTGTAATATGGTGTGTATGCTAGCCCAAAACTTGAAAAGAGTGAAAAGGGGCATCATGAACTCACCTGACACGAGGTACACAATCAGGACGGGCTAGAGGACCCTTAAGTACTCCCACAACTCAAAAGCCTGCTAGATTACGAACAATAATTACTAGCGGTACCGAAACGACTCGTAGTTACTCCCGAGAACAAAGAATTCCCAAATTACCCCCGGAAGAACTAGATGATACTAACACGCGCTACATGAGTCAAATGGGTCGGTAACTCGCAAGCACAACGCACCAACTATTCAATAAACACGAATGCGCGTTGTACCGACCCGTTTGAGTAACCGACAACCAATTCAGCCCCAATACTTATAAAAATCACTTTCCAACAGCCCGTACATTTAACCGAAGCTATCCGAACTGAATTGGTCATCACTTACTTCATCCCTCGCGTTAAACGCAACAAATCACTATTCTAGACAACCGAAAACTAGTTTTCAATCTACAACTAGTTGACCAATCAAACGAACATCAATGCAAATGATTTTAAAGTATGTTATATGGGACATACCTAGGAATATTTTGGTGCAAAAACCTTGGCCAAAACAGCCCCGAAATTGCCCAATTGGACAGCCACCCGGTAAGCCTAAAACAAGCGGTTTTAAGACGAATAAATGAGCCATAAGGATGAATTAAGGTGAAAAAGGGTTGTAGACATTTAGTACCGACCTGGAATTAAACTTTCGGAGGCTGGACGGTGGTTGATTTCATGCAAAATGAGGAGGGGGGAGGGGGGGTTTGAGGGGCGCCGATTGGACCAAGGTAATGGGGTTAGGGTTTATTTTTTTTATTATAATATAAAAATGTTATGTTCTGGCCCTTTTAAGTTGAGAGTTGCGACACTTGGATGAATGTTTAAGAAATCCAACTTATGGGAACGACTAGGAGGTCCCCGAAGATTCAGGACGAGTCCCGATAGAAAATAGAATCATACAAGGCATAAGCATCTTTTCTTTTCTCAACGAAATTTTACGGGCGTTACAATTCCGTGCCAACATCACCTGAGGTATCTTCTAAACCATCTGAATCATTTTCTTGTGAAACTTGTGCTAATAATGTAAATTCATCTATCGTTGATGAACCTCGGAAAATTGATTGTTCTCAATGTGGTGAATACAAGTCTAAACTTGAATCAATTCGTCACCACAATGAGCAATTAGTTTTTGATTAACATGTATTCGTGATAACTATCTACAAATGGTTGAAAATAATCAAAAATCTAAATATAATATTGATGGCTTGTCGATTTGTAATCATGATTTGAAAGTTGAGGTTGGGTGTAAATTAATAATTATCGAAATGCAGTTTAAAAAATTTTGGAATAGAGAACCAAAATAACTGAGCTTGAAAATGAGGTGCTAGAGTTAAAAAATAAATTGGATTAATTTAGAAATTCATCTTTTCTACTCAATGAAATTATTGAGGTTAATAGTAATCACCAAAAAGGTGGTAAAGCTGGTTTAGGGTTTGTTGAAATCCCTCCTCCCTTTCAAAATGAATACACCATGCGACTAGACAAGCTAGATCTAAAAGAAGTGGACATTAACTATCCAATGTCTGTAGATCCACCAATGACTGTTAGTAAGGTTAAAATAATCAATAAGGAGAAAGTTAAACCAGTTGATTCAAAAACGGTTGTTCAGAAAGAAGCAAATTGTTTAACTCCAAAATCTCATATTCAAAGCAATCTGGTTTTCTGTCAAACTAATAATGATGTTCTTATTGAAGATGTGGTTGAACCAGTGGTGATTCACAAAAATGAAAATATACCTGTTGAAAATCATATTCTTTGTAAACCACAAACTGCTGAGAAATCAAAAACTGGTAAACCAAAAACGATTGTTACTCCAAGGACATGTGAGAAGAAGGTTGTTTTTGAAAAGATATTAAAATCATTTTCAAAACCGAGTGTTTAGGGTAAAAACTGGAAGGTTTATAAATTAAAATGTGTTGACAAGATGTTTGCTGATGAGCTCTTTTCGATAGCTCTTGTTAAACCTGAGATTATTGAATATGTTTATGATTGTGATCATTCGGTTTCTCTTAATCGTGATGCATCAGTGATGCCTATTGGGGAAATGAAAAAGAGAAAATCAAAATCCCAAAATGAATCCAAACTAGTTTTATTTCAACAGAAAATATTTGTCAAATCTACTGGTTCTGATGCATTGGAAAATGTTGCACAGTGTTCAAATATTGAATTTTTCCTAAAGAAAAAGAGTGATATTCAACCCTCCGCATCTAAGCTTGTAATAGAATCATCTTCGACGTGGGTTGAAATGAGAAAATGTTTTTATTGCAATGTCAAAGGATATTTAATTGTTGATTGTCCTTATAGGAGAAGACTCAAATCGCCTGATGCTTTTAACAAGGTTTCATTAACTTTTGGGCATTTTGAGACACTTGAACAAAAAGCTAAACAACAAAGAGTTTATCTTAATTCATTGATAAAGTCTCCTGAAACGTCTCACAATTCCTTCGATGCTAAAATTTTGAGACAACAAGATGATAAACCGTTACCAGCTTGGAAACCAAAGATTCCATCAGCATGTGCTGATCATGTTGAGGATACTGGTCGACCTAAGACTATGGTCATCAAATTATCTAGTTTTTATGCAGGGATATCCAAGAAGATCTATCAATGTCATATGGATTGTTACTAAATCAAATTTGTTGATAGTGGATTATCTCGGCATATTGGTTTTTCTTTAAATTAATTTGATTGTTATTTGCAAAGATTTAAAATTCATAAAATTTTCAATCGGCAAACTTGTTCACCATTCATATTTTTTAAAATGCAAGATTTCTTTTTGGTGAACAAGATATTCAAAAGATTTATCCATGTTGGATGATCGTTTTTCATTTTTCGTTATTTTTCTGCAAATTTTTGTTATTGTTTATATTTTTAGGGGGAGAAAATTAGAAAAATCCAAAAATAATGTGTTTTCTGTGTGAAAAATATAAAAATACAAAAATATGTTGTTAATTTTGAAAAATATAAAACTTGAGAAATGTGATCCAACATATAAGGGAAATGATAGTAAATTGACTTAACGGGCCTAACACACGAATAAACCAGACTAAAAAGTGCCGTAAGATCAATTGCATGATGTGTATGATAGGCTTAACATATCGTATAAGAGCTGAAAAGATATAAACCTAAATGCTTGCCAAATCTAAGTGGTGTTACATCTTGATGCATAGTTAATACTTGTATTAAGTACCAAAAAGTTTAAAGATTGCTGTGTGTGCATGCGTTCATTTTGATAAGAAAATTCTTCTTATTTTTACTTTAATTTTGCAAAGAAATTCAACTTTATTTTTTCTTTATTTTTGTTCAAATATTGGATTGTCTCCTGCGAGATAAGACTATCTGACCTGAGGGTTAATATTTGAATATTCTGCTTTATTTTCTTGGTGTTTCGTATAAAATCTTGGACTTTCTCCGCGCGATAATACGGGATTATCCGATTTGAGAGTTAAGATTTTATGCAACTTCAACTTATTTTTATATTTTTATTTTGTTAAAATGGAACCTTATCTGCATATAGTAATACCGATCTTAAGGGAAAATTTTAACCTTCTGCTTTATTTTCTTTTTATTATTTTTTAATGAGTCACAGCTAATCAATTTAAAGAAAAATGAAACACGTACATGTGAAATTCACTTTATAAGAGATATATAAATTGTGTCTGATAGGTGGGATCCACATAAGATTTGTGCTTAATTGAACCTTAATACGTATCGTAAAGTTACCGAAGGATCTGTATAAAGTTTAAAGTGGATAATTATATCTGCAATCATCATTGGGTTACGTGTATAATAATGTCAAAATTGAAGTGTAGTCTAGGACGTTACTAGTCAATATGATCCCATGTCGCGATCTTTCTCACAAAAATATGTAATGCTTACATTTAATGCTTTAATTTTCTTTTTCGTTATTTTGAGAAAAATACAAAAAGATTTTAGGTGTGTTTCGATATAAAGTTTGAAAAATCTAAAATATTTTGGGTGTGTTTTAGCATAAAGTTTGTAAAAACCAAAAAGAATTTTTTCTTTCCAATTTATTTTTGATCTTTTGACAAGCGATATATATTTTCAAATGTTTTCACCATTTCACATTCTTGTTCGTACATTTTGTGCTCAAATGTTAAATCAAGATAAACTTTACGGTTTATTGATGGAATGTGTTGATTGACTGCAGTTATGATGAGAGTGATGATTATTCAATCTTTGAATCTTCTCAAGATGGTGAATTTAAGGTATGGCAGAGTTATTCAAGTTAAGGGGGAGTGAAGATGCTGATCATGTGTACAAGCTTGATGCTGATAAAGATTGGAGACGTAAAGCTATTGCCAAGAGGGAGTTTGCTAGTGCATTTTCTTCAAAGCATTATATGTATAAAGACACACGTGAAGATCAACTGTAAGCGAAAAAGACTAAAAGTTAAAAAAACTCAAGCAATTGTCAAGGGGGTAGTCTGTTAGTACATGAAATGTGACAAGTTCTAGGAGTTGAACCAACGATTCGCTTAGTCGTGGTAATTAGAACACAATATGATGAATGGATCTAGCATAACAAATGTGGAAGTATAGATCTAACGAATGAGTGCATTAGTTATATATATAACGAATGGGCAAGCTTCAAAATGGGAGTCAGTGAGTAACGAATGTGGATCAAGACCAAATGAGCATCGCACATAACGAATGGGCAAGCTTCACGAATGGGAGTTAGTGGTTAACGAATGTGTGCATGTGTATAAATAGGATTCGTTTGTTTAGAAAGTTAGTTACAAGTTACTAGAGCTGTTCATTCTTACGAGAGACCGTTTGTGCCGTTACTATGCCGAAATTGATAATCGAGCTTCAACCAGTTAATATTTACATATCGTCTACGT